>NC_068551.1:360327-669109 GCF_026212275.2 Microplitis demolitor | reverse complement strand
TTGTAGTTGCTACTTGCTACTTGCTCCTTTCTGGCCTTAACCCTCTTTAAGCCGAGACGGATAATTGGATTTCCTAGATGATTGTTTCCGCTGGCGAGATCAGAAGGTGATTCGAAAGCTTTCCCAGGTAAAACGTTCTGTTCTCAATCAGATTCTTATATATAGATATAGTAGTATGAGATTTAGATGTTACGTTTGATATAAAACTAATTACAATTCTACAAAGTTATATTGGAAAATTACTATCTTTTTTTTTCTTCACAATCAATATTCGCCGTCGAAAGTTTTAATAAATTATGTCGAACACAGTACACCGTTTAGTTGCTTGACAGCTTTGAGTAAATGAGCATTGTAGGTTTTAATTAGGCTTTCATTGAGAGACTAGGACCTTAATCATCCCAAGTTTTGTTAATGAATAATAACAATAATAATTAAATTATATATTATAGACAAATCTACATCATTATTAGCATTCCGGCGCCTGCGTGTTCTGTTAATTTATTTTCAAATAAATCTAAACCATTATTAGAGATCTGAAAAATTTTTTTTTGTATTCAAAATATAATCGTACTGATATTTCGAAATTAAAATAACTTTTTTATAACACAGATTAACGCTGGAAAATATTTTAACACCGAAATAGTATGGGCTTATGTGGTTTTTTTTATCAGTCTACCGAAGACACAATAAAATTGAAATTAGTCACGTTGGGCGCCAGTGGGACGTGACATGTCCACTTTATTGAAATCTCGGGTCTCTAATCTTAATTTATCAAATAATTAAATTACTTATTGTGTTCCGTATACTTTCGAAAACCCAAAGACAGGCAGGGAAAATAATTGAATTATCGAATTAACCTCCAGTATTAATCAAACGAACTTGTTTGTTTGATAATGATGAAGGATAACTGAAAAATAAAATTATTTTTTTCTTTTATCGAAATTTATATATATATATATATATCATTTATCATGAGTAGACACAGCAAGAAATAATGTGTGGAAGAGAAAAAAGGGAGAGAAATAAAAATACATAGAGGAGTAAAAAATATCTCGTTTTCTCTTATATTCATTGAGAGTTATTTTTTTCCCTCTCTTTTGTTAGCGAACTGGAGGCTCGCAGTGACGCAACAATACTCGGGTCTTGCTGCTGCATCGGCGATATTTATTGCTCTCGATTTTACGCGCCACAAACAACAGGGAAATGAATAAAAAATATTTTTCAAAAGCTTCTAAGAAATAATGTTGAGATTATTTTTCATGTTACTGGTGTCTGAAACTCTGGGTTTTAGCTTAATAATAAAAATAGTAATAATGAAACAGGTGTATTTGAAAAATAACTAAAGATGGAAGTAACTAAAGAAGTTCTTTCATTAAGGTGTTTTAGTAAGGGAAGATTACATCCTCGCTTTTTCTGAAACTCTTTTTATTTCTTATCCATTTTTTCTCTTTGTCTCGACTGCGTATTCTTCAGTTTGGGTCGAGGAGCTTACAAATAAATCCTCAGGACGGCCTACTTTCTTGTTCCTGTCAACACACTTCTTCCTTCAATATTTCTCGCGCTTTTTCCTCAAACTTAATCTCCGAGCTTCCAGATAGAACTTCTTGCAATATGATGCACTGAATTCTTTATGGAATGTCCTTAGATCATTTTTCCTTGATAGTAAGCCGGACTGATACTTTATTCATTAAAAGTGCGGATAAGATTTTTAATAGTCATTGTTTATTAGATTGCGATTATCTTGGCCAATAATTGAGTAAAATGGGCATTAAGGGACATTGTTGGAAAGGAAATTTAATTTCCCACAACTTTGGTTCTAGTAAAAAATTAAGTAGTATCAATAGTTTAGAAGCTACAGGCGTTCTAAGTGCGGGAAATCAATTAGATACAAGTAATACGTTAATGTATTGGTTAAATGGCTGTAACTTCTAAACTTTTGGTTGTATGACTTTTTTTATAAGACACAAAATTGTAGGAAATTTAATTTTCAACACATTTTGATTCCATAAAAAATACTGTAAGATCAATAGTTTACGAGCTATAGCTGTTTGAAGGCTTAGAAAAAAATAAAGTAAAAAAATTAGGAAATTGTCAAAATAATAATAATTTTAACGTCGCTGATTTTTTATATATTTTATTTGAGTTAAAAAGTAGAAAATTTTAATTCTTTCACACTAGTCGTATATAAAGTCTATTGATCTGATTTATTCACATAAATATTGCCAATCAAAGTTAAAATCAATAATAAAATTTGTTGTCCAACTTCTATTGCCATTTATAAATTCTATATTTTTCTTGGAAAAAAAAAAAAAATATAATAGTAATAAATAAACGACTGAGTTGGTAAAAAATTAAATAGAAGTGGAAAAAATACAATACCCATTGAATAAGAATTTTTTTCATATAAAAAAATATTATTGTTCAGTTAACTGACGTTGAATGGGAGAATTTCATTGATAAAAAATTTTCTCGGATTTACTCGATTGTTCCCTAAGGATAATAAATATACAGCTATGAATAATATTGAACTTTTTGACTTTTGTAAAAATTAAATAAATAAAAAAAACTCAATTACTATCTATACAAATAAATTTATAAAAAGTTTCCATTTTATCTAATGGACAACGTCAATGAAGAGTTAAATTTAATAAATTAGAAAGTTTAGTAAAGAGAAATAGAGAGACGGAGAAAAATAGTCTTAGTAGAAAGTGCAATTTAAATTTAATCAGAATAATCGAAATAGTATAGTGGGATTGGTTTATATTATAGAGAAGGATGTCGTGGATAGATATTGGTAATGACAGGAACCCGCCCTTATTGGATGTGGTGTAGGAAGGAAACAATTACTGTGTCCTGTATTTCCGCTATCTCCAGATCCCCTGTTCGACGTTTCTCTCTGTTGTGTGTCACCTTCTACGCGGCATCCGAGTCCCAACTGCTTGGAAAAAAATTCAATAAAACCCAAGTCGGGATGTCAAGACTTCTTGTTATTGTGAGGTTGCTAAAAAAGAACTTATACCTTTTATCTTACAACATCATTTATTGTTTTTCATTTTTATTCTATACATATGTCGTATCTATGCCTCAATAGTAGCTTCTAATCACTTAATTTACTTATTTAGACATCGCAGTCGATAATTAATAACTTTTTACCAACTGAGAAGTTACCGACAGTGGAGTAGAAAATTTGTTATTTTGATGACAGGCTTGCTCTTTCTTCATATGTACCTAAGTAACATACTAATCGAAAACTTTCTTCAAAAAGGATCGGGAAAAATGGGCAACAAAAAATTTTCCTGCCTTATTAGTATGAAATATTCATTTTAAGATTTTGGAAAAGTAAAAAAATCTATTAAAAGGATTTTTTCTCCAATTAAAGCTTAAAGGATCGAGTTTGAGTGCAGTATGATCTGTAATAATTCTGAACAATTTGAATATTTTATAATAATTCCTAATCAAATATCCACTTGCCAAATAATTCTTATCTGTTTGTATTCAAATTATTCAAATATCGGTTTACGTAAAACTTACTCCAGTAACGCCAGGAATGAAATTCGCGGATTAAAAAGTATTGAATGATCACAAAAATGTGTGCAAACCATTAAAATATTTCAATTTCAATGAAATAAAACTTTTTTCTTTTTTTTTTTTTTAAATTCATTACAGTTTGTAACTAGAGACGTTAATGGAAATTAAATTTCGGGTTTTTCGCTTGTTTATTTAACGAAAAATCGTTACGTCTATTCCATATATTATTTATTCAAAAATTCATTGGACCCTAAAAAACATTCAAATGAAACGTTTGCGATAAAATATATCCACAAATAAAATTTTTGTGATTAAATATTCCACTGTTGGGTTTTAAGTTCATTTAGACGCGTCGACTCGATTAATTAGTAATAATTCGACTGATGAAAATTCAAGTACGTGGAAATCATGCAACGCTATTGTGGTTACCGCCCATTGTTCTCTTGGCGTTGAAAAAGGTTAAAAAAAAAATATAACATGGAAATGTAATGAAACCGCGGCAGCCACTCGTATCGGTTAGTAAACAGTCTTTGGAAACGCGCGCTAATTATCTCGCACCGCTGATCGATTTTAACCGATAATCGTTCAGCTGAGCCATTTCCATTTTTCTACTTCGTCGCTCGCGAGCCGATTATTCAACGTTATCGCTAAAAATTTGTAAATAAAAAACGAAACCACTTTTTAATGTATGCAAAAAAAGCTCTCATCTCTTTTTTTTTTAAATGAAATAAAACTCATTTATTTTTGGTCTCCATGGAAGAATATAAATATATGTATAAGCTTTAAGCTCAATAGCCGCTGGGTTGTTATGGTTAAAGTAATTAATTAAAATTCAGATCGTGTGTATTCGATAACAATAATATTGTTTGAAACATCGTTGTTCTAGTGTTGCCCGAAAGCTTTTGCTTTCACTATAAACATATATATGGATGTATATGTATGTATTGTATATATAGTATAACAAGTAACACAAGAGGATAAGGCATTGTGCCAATGAAGTAATGATTCATTGCACCCGTATGCTTTTAAAATTTTCTCACGTATATACTTTTCTTCCTTGTACTTGACCATTGTGTTACTCCGGATTTAATATTTTATGTGCTGCCAAAAAACATCGGAAAATAATATTAAGGAATAAAAATTTGTGGGTTTTAGCTTTTTATTATATTTTTAAGCGAATTTATTTCCCGAAATGAGAATAAATTTTAAAGATTACGGTGTTTTATACACTTGCCGTTTTTTGAGGGCTTTAACTTCTTTACTACTAAAGCCAAACTTTTTTTATATTTTTTTCGGTTATAAAATAAATGCACTAATAAAATAAAACGATTGTTTGGTGAAATAAATATTTTTAAAATTCATTAAAATTTTCGGTACTGCAGAGGCTCGAAAAGTGAAGTAAACGAAAAAATTGAACTGAAACACTGATAAAGAGGATATTATTCTAAGTGATATTGACGGTGGGATATAACAGGCATTATAGGAGTATAAATTAGCATCTAAATCCGAGTAAAAGTGTATGAAGACGACAAGTTTATGGTTCGCATTTGGTTGAATGGAGAAACCGTGAGGCCAGCAGGCGGAATAGCACGTAGTTGGTGGTATTCGAGGATGAGTAGAAATTTCATTGCGCAATAATGCACGGGCACATTCACAGTAGTGAGACGTGATTTGCGTCCACCATTACTGTATTGTCTAACGTGTGACCCCGACTCGGTCCGCGAAATCGCTGGATCGGCTGGTGATGTACACTGGCACCGGCACCGGGACTAAGAGTAGGTAATACCCAGGGGCTATCACTGGGAATTGCGTTGGACAACGGCCAGACGGAACTCCGAGTTTCTCTGCTATCATCTCTCCGCATATCCGGCTAACGATCACTTTTGTCCCGAATATTAATTCCCTAAAAATCCACTCCAATCAATCCATTCCAGAGTTTAATTCCGCTTTTTCTGAAATTAAACTTTTACAAAGCGCAATCAACTGGCTCGCGTGAATAAATTTCGAATATATTCTTCAACAAAGCGCTTGCCTTTGTTATTTAAAATACCTCATATGCAAGGGATATAAATCGCGATAAGATAGTCTGTCATCGATGTAGAAGTCATTATCAGCTCGATAACATACTCAATCTATTCTAGACCCAGGGCTCAGTGTTGTAAAACAAAAATTTTTTTTTCTTCACTTTTACGTGATAGTGTTATTCCAGAAGACTTATCTGATACCATCGAGGCTTCCAAACATCCAACGGACGCCTTAATTTGGGTCGAAATCGCCATCTCAAATATCTTATAAAAAATATATGTAATCATACTCTATTGTCCGACTTTATTATCCAACTTTTTGTTCACAATTGGTTTTATTTAATTGAGCAAAGTGGATCCGAGCTACTAAAGTATCTATATACACGCGATACGATGCGGTTGTACCCACAGAAATTCACCAACAACACATAACATATAAACGTTGTGGAAAACCGCTGGGACAATTTCTCGAGAGAAAGCCATAGAAGTACAGGCGATGCAATGCGGCACCAAGTAGCAAATTTAACGTTGCCCGGGGATATATACAGAGACCTTGTACCAAAAAATAAAGAGTATAGAGTAGGTATAGAGTACACATTGGTTGGCTTAAAAAAAGGAATACGTGCGTCTTTACTTTGAAAAGTATATATTTAAGAGAATTTTCTTGAATGCTACGTTACCTTTTGCCCTACCTCGGGCACTTTTAATCCATTTAAAATATATATAACCGTTCTCTGGTGGATTCAGCCAAACAATTCCATAACTTTTATTATCATTGTTATATTTTAACTGAAATATAATTTTTTTAGCTGTTGTGTTTTCATCAATTCAACGCTATTCAATTCAATATTTATTAAGTAATTGACTACTGAAGTGACCGTGTAAAATAATAATTATTTTTATTTCAAAGGAAATTCTTTTGAAATGTTTCATTATTTTTTTTTTTCACATATATTTTTCAGTTATATTCTACTATTTAAAAAAATATACATTAACGCATTCTTCCGGATTGTAAACAAGAGAGATTTTTTATTTCAAAGCTTTTCAGTTGTCACTATTATTTTTATTTTTAATTTTTTCTTTTTTTTTAACTTCCTCGATGTTCATTTAAAATTTTTCTAAGAGTGATTATAGTTCAAGCAACTGTGAATTTCTTTTTTTTAAGCTAAAAAAATGTTTATGTTTGAAAAAAATTCATTTAGAATTTTATCCTCAGTTTAATAATAACTTAGCCCTAAGCTAAATTATTATTTCGAAATTTATTTTTATATTTCACGCCACAAGTCCAGATTATTATATATTTTATTACAACTTTCTCATCAATATTTTTATTTTAAATCAGACGAGAGCCAAAAAAATACATAATATGCAATCAAAAAAAAAAAAAATTATAAAACCACAACTTTTCATTCTGATTTCGTAAAAAAGTCCTCGTAAAGTCACACCCAAATTTTTGAGGAGTTTTTTAGGACCTTCGCTTCCAGACCATTACCAAAATAAATTTATAAATCAATACGAACACACTTCGATCGTATAAACTTGTGTTTTACGACTTTTAAAAACTTTTATTTATTTTTATTTTTTTTTTTTCCATAAAACTTTGTCCCAACACTTGGATCTTACGTCAGTAAATGAAAAGCTTATATTATATGAAACGAAAAGAAAACGGTCTTGAGATTACTGCGGTGGCGCTTTTGTCAAGCCAATCTATTTAATCCGACGGGTGAAACCTGATGAAGATGTATACATATATATTATATATATACAGAAGGGTCAAAATGGTGAAGCAGTAGAGCAAGTTAACAAATCCGTAGATTTGATCCTTCTAAATCAACCTTTGCTTAGCGAGCCGTATGTTCCATTTAGTTTATTTCTTTTTTTTTTTTTTTAATTTACTTTTTTCCAGAACTTACGGATTGAAAAGTAAACTCTCAGACAACTAATGGAAATTAATGCTTTCCATTAGCCGTTAATCTTCTTTTTAATCTTTTGTTCCAAAGCCTTTCTAATTCCTTTCGAAAATCTAAATTAGCTTGTTTCTTTTTTTTTTTTTTTTTTTTTTTGATAATTACGTTATTAGTTTTAAAATATATTAAATATACCAAATGAATGATTTATGGTGATGGTTTTGGTGGCGGAATAGGAATGAGGAATATTTTATGTAGTTGAATAAGTCCAAGAAGTTCTCGCGTCAACACTCGGAGTCTTAGAGGTCGACTTACCATAACTTATATGTGAAGTTTGTGCTCATACTTACGGACAACACATAGTTAACAGTTAGTTCAGAGATACGCTGAGAGATTTTCGTCAAGTGCATGACTAAAGTTTTCCTTTAAAATCTTTAAGTGTCTTAGTTTGATGTGAGATTTTTCTTTGTGGTGTGTATCCCGGATATCTGCACATACAACTCGTATAAGTTTAAAGAATTGCACGTTGAGCTTGAAGCATTATCTCGTAGCTTTTTGATGAGTTAAAACTGTCGAAAGTTTTCATATAAACTTTAACCTTAAGTGAAAGCTGTTAATGTATATGACGTAATAAGAAAAGTCTGTTATAAGTTTTAAAAAATTTTATATTTTACTGCCAATTTACTCCATGGCTGCTTGGCATCCTTGTTAAATTTTTTTTTTCATTAAAAATTTTTAATACATATAAAATTATCTATCCATACTTTGGATCCGAAAAATGACTTTTTAAAAATTAGCAAGTAAAATGCTCCGATAAATTTCTAAAACAAACGTCTTTATAAAAAACACACAAATTTATCTGGACAAACAACGGACACTAAACAAACATCCGTAAAAAGCTTTAAGCTTTAAACCTATAGACAGCCATAGCTGTCGAGAAAATACTGTCACAAACTGGACACTGGCTTTTCGTCAAAAGCCTTAACTCTGAAGTAATCCTCCATCTCTCGAGGATACTACAACACACTGAATATAAATCTGTGTCTGTACTTGAGCCGTAACTTCAACTGGTCTGTTAGTTGATGAAGTAAAGGAGCACAGACTTATATACAAGTTATATACAAGAGTGGAGTAGAGAGAAGCACTTGAATGAATACTGGCACTACTCATGCATGGTACCAGCTGACGACAGACACAAGTGGATAATCATTTACTTAGTTCAGCCGAAGGGACAAAACTCATGTTTCAACTATACACTGCACACTATACTCTATATATAGGATATTTTCTGTGTGACAGACTAATGCAACGGGTGTGGAGAGAGTTTCAGGATGGTACACATTGAATGGATCCATATCCAACCCTCAGTAGCAATAGCATCAGCATCTAAACTCCACAAGGCTTGCACAAGATGAGCTCTACGACCAAATGTTGATATTAGATGATGCAAGTGCTGTTGCGGCATTACTTGGTTAGTAATATTGTAATATAGTCCACAATATCGTCCCGGATATGCTTGGATGTGTTGCATCAACATATTCCATGTTGTGTAATCAGCCTTAGACATTAGACGTTAGATCTTACATCTCCGGCTTTGTGTGTCTGGGGGCTTCATTTGGATTGATGGAGGTATTAAATGGTAATGATAATGGTAATGGGAACAGGGATGGGAATTGCAACAGGAATGGGAATGAAAATGGAGATGAGAATAGAAACGGAAAGAATCCGTAGGTCATCATAACGGAAGACGTTGTCAGAAAACCGGCAAGAATAATGAGAACGTTGAATCGCGGTATCGCGCTGTTTTCTACGATGCGTTCTCGGAAAAGCGAATTGTGCAGCTTTTGTTCTGGTGGGCTGTCTGTCCCGACTGAAAAGCTTGAGTTGAATAAATTAAATGTACAAAAATACTACTGTTATATTCTGTCGAGTTATTTTGGCACTTTTGTTTGTTGGTTAAGACTTTTTTCGGAAGTGGTGAAAATTGTTTTTGTTTATTGACTTGAAAAGACTTTTTTTGATGTCATAGAAAATTTTTCGTGTGAAAAATGGTTTTTAAAAAAATTTATTCAGAGATAAATTTTTGAGAAAAGGCTATTATACAGTATGATTATTTTGGGTGAATTAAAAATGAGTTTATTGTTAATAGGAATTTGTAATTAAAATTGTAATTAGCGGAAATTGCTGTGATGATTAGTCATAGCTGAAGCGAAAACTTTTTCGTTATAAAAAATAATAATTTGTTAACTAATTGTGAGCAGAAAAGAAGCGGAATCAACTCGGGGAACTTTTAATTGCACTGTCCAAGCCTCGAGTGGTTTCGTCGCAGTGGGCGGGGAAATGTCACGCGTGAAAATCCCGAATGGAAAAGGCGAAAAAGTTCAGTGACGACATTATTGGGTTTTTGGCGGTCCTCTCACGAGACATACCGTAGACATTTCATTTCATCCGTTATATTTTTACTATATACTGCTTTCTTTACTCTCAAATGCCATATAGATATATATTTTTTTTCATACATTTTTTCCCACCGTTTTTATTATTTTATTTCCCTTACTCCAGCTCTGTAACAGATAGAAAGCTCTCTAGGCATTTTATTTGCCTTCTGCTTTCATTTCTCTCTTATTATATTTCGCCTAGAGTTGAAAGCTTTATATTCTTATTTTATATAAAACAAGAATCTTCTCCCAAGTGTTTTTAAAAAAGTTTCATTCATTCCTTTTTGTTAAAAATTAAATTTAAAAATAAATTCCTGCATCATTTTTTATTTTTAAAAATGAAAATTTGAAATTAAGCGTCATCTCAGCCATTTAATTTTCATAATTTACGCACCCTAGATAATTTATTACATACACAGCAGGACTTTTAGCAAACTCTACTAAACAAGAGGTAAGTAGAGAAAGTTTAAGAGTTTCCATAGTGTATGTAAGACGAAAAGGCTTCATATAGGTTGGATGGCTTACGAAAACCCCCCATTTCCTTCTTGTTGTTCTTGTATGCTTTTCATCTAAGGAAAATATTATACTTACATGTACATTGTGTATACGTACATGTATATACATGTAGATGTATGTATGTGTGTATGTAAACACTCCGTGGTATAAAGGGATAAATGCCATGGGCATTTAACTTGTCAAGCAATAAATTTGTTAAATTAAATTATAGATTATTATGGCAAGCGCGTAATAGGTACTTTGCTAGGTAATATATGGCGTGGATTATTAACATAACGTGAGATTGTCCAAACACCTGCGCCATATATATATATATATATACATACACTTTTGATACACATTAATGTTTATGTGATGGATTACTTGAAAATTTTTAAAATAACGTCATTTTTTATAAAACAATCCATTAAACACATTTAAGAAAATCGTCATAATGAAATGCTTTCATTATAACACCAATAGTGAATTTTTTAGTTTTTCTAAATATTTTTAAGCTTTAATATTTATACAGGCTTAAAGGCCATAAAATTTGGCCCGAAAAAGTTGTGGGACACGAGGCTGTAAGTCTAATCATTAAAAAATTATTCGAGCTTCAAATTTATTTTGAATCAAATTTTGTTAAAACTACGTATAACTTTTAAAGTTTTGATACTTTATGAAAAACTTAAAGGAAAATTTAGCGAGGAAGTTTATGGGCGATAAAGAAGAAATTATGAAAATAATCGATAAATTTGATATGTAAAAAGTTACAGGCATTTGAAAAAAATGTAAATTTGATTTTATGGATTTTTGGTGATTATAAGAATAAAATTTATGTATTTTAAAGGTTGAGTGGGTTTTGGAATCGAAGAAAGTTAATAATGAAAAATGTGAGATCGGATTTAATTAATAGAATCGAAAAAGCAGTAAAGCTGACAAAAATTATAGATGGACAGCGATATAAATCATTTTCCGACATTAGTTTAAGGTATTACAGGAGTATAGCTCAGATAGTATAAATTATAACTTTTTATTTTATTATTATGAGTTATTCTTAAAAGTGTAAGGGAATATCCTGCCAGAATATCCATTTAAAATGTTCCGGCTCGTTTAGTCGCTTATACGAAGTGAATAGGCTGAAAATATCGAGCCATTTCAGGAATCCACGGTAGGTATGCAATTTAGCATGACCTCGCCCATTTTCCCAACATCTCGTCCTCGTTATCCATACACCGTTGAAGAATGAACCTAGATAAGACGTAACGCTTGAGTATGATATTATTATAGCCCCTGTCTCCATTCCCCTCCTCTTTGTCCTCCGCGGGGTTAAGAAGAGAAGAGCCAAGGACGAGAGAGATTATTCGATTTTTTTACAAGCTTTCTTAGCGCTTCTGTCCCGCCTGAGAACAAATGACATCGTGATATTTGAAAATCTCGGAATTTTACGACTTCCAAGCTTACGCGACGACAATAAGTAACGATGATGGCTGAAATTTCCATCAAAAACATTATTTTCCTTTGTTGGAAAAAGGAAATTTGATTATTCCTCTGATAACTCCTCATTTTTTACTAAAAACTTTATTTTCTTTGTAATGTCACCTTATTTTTTATTAATACCTTTATTATACAAAGAAAAAATGGCTAAAATAAAGGTCTTTCAAATTTATTTTTTATAAAGCTTCGGTATTTTAATTTTAAAGTTCAAAAATTTTAGACCGAAAAAGTTTATTTTTTTCTTCGCGGCCTATTCCTGAAGCTGCCGGTAAAAAAGAAATCCACCTGCGGCCATTTTATTATTTCCCTCCATTTTTTTTTATATCTTGATCCAATTTTCTCATAAAAATTTCAAATATGACCCACAACCCACAAATATGAAATAAATTACTTGGTACATAAAAATATAAAAACTTTTCGCCTTTTTCTTTTGTAATACATAAATTTGAATAAGCAATTGTACAAATTGTATATCATTTAATACGTATGTATGATAACATTTATGAGCTTTAAATTTTGGAGGGTGAATACCCCGAAGGCAAGGGACAGTGCCTAGAATGTAACGTACGAGAAAAGTGGTTGCGGTTTTTGGTTCAGCCGACAGAATTGAGAAGGGCTTATGTATATATAAATATATAATATACGTATGGAAATATATAGTGTCGGCTAGCTCGCAAAAAGCCGCAGGCGTCTGAGCAATTCTGAACAAACTGCGACACCAGCTCGGACTTTCCTTTCATGAACACGTGCAACCAAATCCAGTATTCGCTCTTGACTTAGAAATTTTCTCCCTGTGATCACACTTTCAAATTGATTTATCAACTTGCTCATGTTAACTTTAATCTTACAGCGTAAAAGTAATATTCTCTTTAATCGGATTTACAGCAGACTAAAAAAATATGTAATCTTCGATATGATTATTTTTTCTCTAAATATTATATTTTATTCCATCCACCCACGGATTTATTTATTTTCATTAAATGAAACCGGAGATTATATTCGAGATATTAAATTATAGAAATATAATCTTCAATCAATTTTTTTCTCTTTCCATTAAATATTTCATTACCGATAAGATTACGCATGAAATCAAATTTTTTTTACAAAATAAATATTTAATATTTTTTTTTAAAAATAAGATAAAAATTAATTTTATTTAAATTTAATGATAAAAATTTTTTTTTCGTCTGCTAATTTAAATTACAAATAAACTGGGCGGCAACCATTTAAATTTTGAAATAAAAAAATTTTTTAAATTAAATTTTGATATTCGCGCCACTAAAAAAATATTTTAAAATATCCATGACAAGTAAATAAATGAGCGAGTGACTGCACTCGTCACTCACACGATTTTAGCAGTGATTTCATTGTACCTTTGACTACATATTACATACAATATATAAAAAAAACTGTAAACTTGACAAGACGTGATACTGAGATCGCTGGAGAGGTGAGAGCCATATCTTGCTATCTTGTCTGAAGTGCCTTATAAATGTTGTTATCAACGACATTTCACGCTTAAAATTCAACGAGATTATTTTTTTCCCCCTTTTTATTTTATTTCTCAAACATTTTGATGCTCCCGAAGTTTTTTTTTTTTCTGAAAAAAAAATTTACGCAGGCGCCCAACCGAATAAACTTTTAATTTTTTTTTTTTTCCAAATACTAAAGTCTAAAGTTTAAGAAATAAATTTATCGCCCAAGAAATGGCTTGAAAAAATGGTGTGACGTAAATATTCTCAGACTAACCAGTTAAAAAGTTACTGAATTATTTAAAAAGTATAACAGCTTGCTATTTATTTTTATAACAGACTATACCGTTTACGGGGATGTGTAGATATTTTTTTAGCAACAAAAGCTTTCGTGAGACGATGGAACAATAGTATTAATCATAACAATAATAACAATGATAATAAAATCGGTTTATCGGTGGATATAAGAGTAGTGTGTACTGAAAGTTTTAGATTTAGTGCACGGTCTCGTTCAACGACTCACATTTATCTGTAAACTCTGTACTGCTCTTATATAGAGGCTGCCCGCGTACTAGGGACGGGCGACCCTTTTCTCGATATCATTCCGAAACTCTGGTGACTTACGATCGCGTATATCCGCGAAACTCGGCCACGATAACCGCACACGTGCACTCGTGAATTTTACCCTCCAACCGGAAGTTAAACCAGTCGGTTTGCATTGCATTAAATATTACTAACCTGATACAAGATTTATTTATCCCATGAAATATTGCTTTCAAATTTTTTTTTTTTTTTTTCTGTAGGCAAGAAAAATATTAACTATGATTTTTAGTTACTTTCTCGAAACTTATCTTTCAGACACTTTTTTTTCTAATATTGAGCGTAAGCACGGGAAAATTGGGCCAGTTGGATATTTTTGGTTTATTACTTATTTATGGCTGTAACTTTTGAACTACTGATGTTACGAAAATTTCTATTGATATCAAAGTTTTAGGAAATTTTATTTCCTACAATTTTAGTTTTCATAAAAAATGCTGTAAAGTTGATAGTTTTAAAAGTACAAGAGTTCAAAGTGTTAGAAAAAAAGTAGACTATTAAAAAAGTAATTTTATTGTTGAAATGACTATAACTTTCAAACTACTGATCGTTGATAAAATTTTACAGTAACAACTATTGTAGTAAATTTAATTTCCGACAATTTTAGTTTCTATAAAAAACACTGTAAAATTAATAGTTCATAAGATACAGCCATTTAAAGTCTCAGGGCAATTCTCTGTTAAAGCATCTCCTTTTTGTCCTCTCCTTATTTCAACAAAAATTTACTTCCCAACTTACAATCTTCTCCTTCCGACTGTGCATTAAGCCAGTATCCAACCACAAAAAACAATTTTTAATAACTTGAAACAGTATCCTCATCAACAAACTTTACAAAAATAATTCTTTTCAAAAACTTTTCCTTCTTCTAATCCTTTGGATTTAAATACCAGAAGAGCCCTCGGGGTCTTATAATAAAGATTATTCAAAAAAATGTAAATAAAATCGATGGAAATTATTCAGCATTTTATACAACCGTGAAAAATATACTTGTAAATTATATAATTTGCATAGAGAGCATTTATAATGTCGACGCCGACTCCTTTTCCTTATCCAGCAGCCAGCAGTTAGCGAACATCGCGGCCTCGCGGTCTCTAGAACAGTTTCTCCCCGTCGCAGGTGTCTTTTTTTAGGGGCATATTATGCGCAATACACTTTTCAAACTGAGAAACATTGAGGGAAGAATGAATGGTTTTTTTAAACGAGCCCCAGTTACTTCAGTAGCATATTCACCCGTCATCTTGCTCCCGTGAATAATTTATACAAAATTCAACAAATTAAATAGAATAAAATTACAATTATTATTTCGGCATTTCCCATGCTCGAAAATTATTAAATTATTTTATAAATAGGTCTAGAAAATTTAATTTTAATAACTTTAAAATTTTCAGACAAACTTTTCATGGGATTTGAAATTTTGGGATTTGGGTAAATGAGTAAAAGAAGTTATAAGACCGTGATAAGTCTTTTGTGTAGAATGGGTTGTGGTTAGTATTTACTCGGATAGAATGTATGCATGTACATTAATGTAGATTAAGAAAGTTTTCAGTGTTTTAAGGGTGGAAATTCTGCAGAATATAAACTTGGAGAGTAGATGGGCGATTGTGAAATCCTGATGCTGTTTTCAGAATACACACTTTTAAAGCTTTTATTGCGATGCCGTTTATCACTTTAATGCTAGACTGTGAGCTACACTGGTCTTTTTATTTATGAATTTATTTCATCCTTAACTTTCAGTTTGCTATTGATTTAGTTGCTTTTAATGCCGATTGCGAGCTCTATATCCGAGTTATTAAATTTTCATATTAATTTGGTTAATTTATTTTAAAGTTTCGCGAGGTGGTTCAATTTATCTAATGTTCTGTTCTGACTATGATGTAGTGTGTGTAAAACATTTGACAAAATTTAATTTTATGAAAAAGTTTACTTTGTTTAGAAAATCGAGTTGGGAAATCGGGAATTTTTAATTTTTTTCTCAGTTCTAACAAAACTAAAATTTTTTAAAAATTCGTTTGTAAAATTTCCACTTCCGCATTCAATTTAAATGAATAATATTTCACAGTGGGAAATAACCCAAAAACAAAAATTGTTTTGAAACAAAAAAATGAAGAAATGAAAGTTTAGAATTTCAGCAAAAACAAGTTTCTCCAATGCATTTAAAATTTACCAATCTCCATAAACTTTTAGCCAATATCTATAGGTTATTAAACTCAAAAGTAAACTAGCAAAAGTATTAAACAATGAATAAATTGAAAGTCTCACGTACCGACATAAATATTGTTATTCGAATATGTAACTCAATATCTGAGTAAACCGCCATATCATCACGTACCCTCACTAAAAATATACTTATTTTCCCGGAGCACTTGCATTACATTGTTTTTGTAGGTTATACTTATAAAAGTAACTTAAACTTAACTTATATCGGTTTCCATTCTCTGAAAAACGGTTTCTTACACAACAAAAGTCATCGTCTCGAGTTTCATTGTCGTTCAAATAACTTTTAACTGTGACAAGCTCCAACGATTTCCACTATATTTTTTTCAAGCTTCACTTTTTTTCGTTTAAGCCATTTAATAATTTATCATCTTGGCTCGAAAACAAAAAAAAAATAATAATAATAATAACAGTCGTATAGTTTCAATAAAAACTGGGCGAAATAAGAAAGTAAGAATTAATTTTTCGTCTTTAACTTTTAATTAAGATTGTGCTTTAACTATTACATTTACGGGCAAAATTATTCATACCTTTTTTTTGAAAATTTAATTTCCTATAAAATTGTATTCATATAAATTTGTCATATTTTTCATAGCTCAGTCAGAATTCGAGTTTGAAGATGATCAAACATTGATGAGATTAAATTTTTCATTAATCCATAAACTAGATGTAGAAAAGTTAAAAATATGAGTTATATATCAAAGATACGATAAAAATATATAAGAGCAAATTTGTAGGAAATTAAATTTCCTATAAATAAGTATTCAATAAAATCTTTTGTAAACTCACTAATTTCTGAGTTATTTCAATTCAAACTATAATTCAATTTTTTTTGTAATAATAAATTTAAAAAAATTATTTGTAATTAATTTTGACGTAGGAAATACGTTTAATTATTTGGTAAAGTTAAAGAAAAAAAAATTATCTTTTATTTTAAAACTCCCCTTATGAGCTTTTATTGCCCATTTATATTCTCTTCACAAACTAACTATTTTTCTTTTACTCTGGCAATTAGCTTTGCCCTTAAAATTACCCCAAGCAATAAAACATTTCTAAAATAATTAACAATATTTTATAATTTTTACTCGTCGTTCATTGCCGTACTAATTATTACTGTTGTTACTAAAGTTTAATTTAAATACGTTAATTACAGAAATTGTGGATGCGCTGTTTAAACAGTTGTTACAAATATTTATCTTGAAATGACATCAATTACTTGTGGACTTTACGAGCCCATAGATATTAATTATTATTCGAAATTATTTATGACGTTTTAATGAAATTTAACGATCATAAATTACATTTCATTTTGTACATCTATAGAGCTTTATATAAGTAAATATTTATGGCTACTCTGCACTGCAGTTTTCAAAAATTAATTTTCATCTAAATTCAAATATTTTATATAAATTACATTCATTAATTTTATGTCTACTTAAAAATCAAAATTAAAAATTTTTCAACCCTTCGAAAAAAAAAAAAATAAATAATTGAATACTTCAAATTTTTTACTTGTCAAAAAAATTTTTTTCTACACTTTATTCATATCCATGCATTAATTGACGATATTTATATATCTACTATTTAAATAATAGTAATAATAATATATTTATCTTGCAGGAACATTAATTACATCTATAATTAACGAATGCGCCGGAACATGAATTATTATTAACTCAAACAATCGATACCCGAATGAAATTTGTTGACCATCAACCGCATTTTCCTTTCTAGTGACCTCAATACCTATATCTATATGCCGGTACATCTATATTTATCATTTTATGCCTATACTGGCTACATAAATATACCATTCGAAATTATGTTTATTAGAGTAAAAGCAACTGAATTAAAATATGCAAATTAAACAAATTTATTTACATTGACCAGCGCTAATTATCTTTCGTATTTACCAGCCAGATGCCACTTATTCAGCATCAATAATTCGTAATATTGCCCTCTCTTCGTTCACATAAAAATAAAAAAAAACCCTGCAGTTTTATTTGGTATTTATGTTTGCAAAAATAAATATCTCCCGTGATTTATAAATTTCGACAAATAATTAACGTAAGCGAAATTAATTTCACTCTACATCGTTTTAACTTTGACTGAACAAATATTCAAATATATTTATATAAATATTATTTATCAATTTAATGTTTCACTTTAGTACTCGAAAATTTTCATCAGAATAAAATAATATTTACATTTAATTAATGCAACATTTTATTTTTATTAAAAAATTAATTTTACAATTTCAAAATTAAATTACAGTTATATCAAACTCTATACAAATCAACAAAATTACCCAATAAAAATTTTTTTCCAATTTCCAGAAACTTTAATTTATTAACAGCAATTATTTTCATATGTTATGTTTTTTTGAGGCAATCCTATTTGGTTCGAAATTTGAAAAATACCAAATTCGAGACCAAAAACAAAATTTCTGTTTATCGTCTCCATTGCCCGAGCCATATTGTCATAACTCGGGTGTAAAGACAATAAAAGGGGTTGAGTCGCCGGAAAAACATGTGTGGGATGAAGTATTAAAACTTTGTACATACGTATATATGTATAAATATATAAAGGCGCAAGTACTTTTGAGATGCTCAACAGAACTGTAAACTGTCGAGGTAAATGAAAAATGGACATACAAGCAGAGTGAACAAGAGTGAAGCATAAAGCTTTATTTCCAAACATAAACTGACTGCTGCAGATAATTGCGAGCACACCTAGCTTACATTTTCTCTTCTCTTCTATTCTCTATTCCACACATATAGATATAGGTATATAATAATGTACCTTTCCACTTAACTTCGGGGCTATTTGAAGCATCCGCGACACTCAATATGCTCTCACTTGTTCGTTTGTCTCTTTTTATATTCTCCATAAGTGTCATATTAAACCACCGGGCCAACTTGACTTTCAGAACTTTATTTAATTTAATAAAACAAAATAAATTGAATAGATAAATAAATAATGATAATAAATTAGAGGGCAAAGTGAGCACTGAAAATATAATAGAGAGATGCAGATAAGACGAGTAGTTTTGTGAACTAAAGTAATAGGAAGATCTAAATGGTGAATCATGAGACCGAGTTGTTCTCTAGGTACAACAGCAAAACCCGGGAGATTGGGTCGACCTCGGACAATGGCTTGTAGACTCTAGACCCAGTCATATCAACAGAGTTTTCGAACTTCAACTACATCCTACAGCCATACCTTCTATTCGCCTCTTTGGCTCGATGCTTACAACCACCAGTAATACCTCTGCTCACTGGGAGTCTCAGCTCACCATTTATGCTCTAGGTATTCATACTCACCTAATTCTGCTTGGAATAATTTACGGAATTATTCTGATCGGACTTTGAGAGACTTCGCACTTCTTGTGTTATGTGACTCAACAAAACCAATTTCTAATGGAGATACTGAAGGAAAAAAATTTGGAGTCTCAGGACATTTACAGAAACATCTCGATGGTCATCTTCTTTGTGGGTCGGGTGGTCACATTATTTTTGAGGCTCTCCCAGTGTAAAATAATCCAACAAATAGTAAATTTTTGTTATGAATTTATCCTCATCCTTTTGCTTTCGTTCTGTTACCATTCCACCACGGCAGAGAAAATAAAGTAAAGTTGCGATTCCCAGTGCACAATAAATTCAATTATATTTAATATTACTTTTTTACGTCTCTTATAATTCACAAATTATTCAAATTCTTTCACAATTATTAATTCCATTTACTAATTAAAAAAATTAATAGAATGTTTATAAATATCCAATATCTGATCCAGTAAAAAAAAAAATTAATGAAAGGAGCAAATATTTAATTTCTCTTTTCGCCTTGTTCTTAATTTCTATTTACGCCGTAAATTATCCGAGCAAATGAAAATTCAAATAATAACGATAATAATAATAATAATACTACAAGCATTTCCAATTTATAATTTCAATGGAGCTTAAACTAAAGACCGAGCGGAACACTTAAGACCAAGATTTCAAGTCTTTCCATGACGTAACACATATTTCCGTTATATAATATAATGGCCTCAAAAGCGGTCTCGAGGGCTAGGGGAGTTTAAAGTTTAGAAAATCGAACGGGACTGGATAGTAGCGGGGTCTATTCGATGATCACACTTTGCGGTAGATTTAAGTGGTACTTGGGTACCATGGGATAAATTCCATAAGTTTGTACAATGAGAGGCAGCTTCTTGCCGTCATCAGCTAACCGCGAATACAATACCTCGAATCGGCTTTTCAAGAAGCCTATATATAAATCTATACATATATACATATACCTATGTATACATTACTTAAAAGTTTTCCCGGGTAATATTGTAGCTTGGTGTAACTAAGAAAACGCAGGATCGTTCGGCTGCATGTAGTTACAAGTTATGTGTCGGATTGAATTTCTCGGAAGCAATTTATCTGTTTGAAACATACATTTAACGCTACTGTTATTTTCATAAATTACCTAACTCAAGTGTCTTTAAACTCTGTAATTGACGTTATGAGTTGCTAATTTCATGTTAACGACATTATCTTACTGCTCTGTACGCTTGTCGAAAACAGACAAGTGGCTCGAAATTTTCCTAATTCAAGTCTTTGTTTTTTTCGCTTCATTTTCATTCATCTGTACTTTAATAGTCTTACGTAACGTTCATTTCCTCATATTATTATGATCCACCTTTTGTTATAAATATTCAAATGGAAATTTATTTTAAACTGAGGAAAAGCCGTAGCCTGAAAATGAAATAAAAACCGTGGGAAAAAAATTATTGTAGTTATTAGCAGACTTTTTCTCGATTTCTAGCTTCGACCAATAAGTTTTTACCAACTTCCAATTGTAATTAAGGTTATTGATGTTTAGTTAAATGGATAGAATGTATGAAATATATATATGTATTTGGAGAGACGTAATTTATGTCTTGGACATTAATTGTTAAATAGAAAAATGTAGTTTTCTTGAAACAGCTTGGTTCCCATAATAAATTTTCTATCTCCGTATGTGCTAGTTTCCTCTGAGGATAAGAGTAGAAACAGATAGACGAGCTGAAGATAGTGAGAAATGAGTAAGAAAGAAAATATAACCCAAGTCTCAATCACTCGGATTCTTTCAAGCGGTAAAACTCGATCTTGGTGAAAATCGATTGCTCTGAGTTTGTGAGCCGCGATTCATTACTTTTCTCGGTTCACCTGAAACCACATTCCCCCACTATATATATATATATTTAATACTGATTATTCTACTACCGCTTTTATAATAATATCCTCTTGTCTTATAATTTTTTTTCAATATTCATTTTTCTCATTAAAAATATTTCTTTTTAATCATCTCATCACAGTCTGGAGTATTTATTTATAATTTTAAAAAAATACCAACTAATTGATATAAAAATCTCCTGCAAATGAACTTTTTGTTGCGCTTATAAATTAAATGAAAAAAAAAAAAAAAAAAAAAAATGTAATTGTTTACAGAAGATTCACGAGAAATGCCAGAGCAAATAAATATTGATGTGTCCCTGACACACTGGTATTTCGATATACATTTTTCACGGATTTTCGCTCATCTATACTACATCTTGGTGTGATTTAAATGTTACCAAGTAATTGCTGCAAAATAAAATTTAATACTTTAGTTTTTAAATTTCAATAAATACGCAGTAAATAAAATAAATAATTTAGTGTCTTGAGCATCCATTTGCTTCAGCCGTTTCAAATCGAACAAAGCTAATCTATACTTATCAGAATAGTAAACTCGTCCATTAGCTTAGTTATTGTTAACAAGAGCTTATCAACTATAATCAAAGCCGTTCATCAAATAATTACATCATAAAATGGACTAATAAAACCACACTTTGAAAAAAAAATGAAAATTCTCGCGAAAATAAGTTATTAAAAAGAATGTAAATAGAGGAAGTTGTTTGTTTCACATACGAATAATAAACTTGTCCATTAGAGTCTATCGTAACTATTGTGCGGGGTGTGTTTTAGTTTACTCAAAAGTTAAATAAAATATTAAACAAGTTGTTTGTAATGCGGGCGTCCCTTTTGTTCTGATTGTGACTGTTTAAAGTTGGTCGAGTTCCAGAGTTAGATAAGACTGTAAACACCAAGGGGTTTTTAAAAATACGCTTTTTGATAAAAACAGGACCGAAAATAGTAAAGTAATGGAGTAATGGAGTAATAGTAAATAGTAATAGAGAAATAGAGTACAAGTAAAGGGCTGAGAGGAAGAGGAGAGCAGTCCCAGATTGGGGCAACGTATTTTTATCTCCCGTGAGAGTCGAGAAAAGTGTGGGAGGGCGTAGGTTGTCGCGGAGCCAAAAGTGTAAGAAACCTTTTCTAGGGTATAGCAGCAATGTAGGAAAGTTGTATAGTGGGTTGAATTGATAGGTTAAAGATGCAAGACTTATACTAGTCTCCAGCGGCAATAACTATAATGCTCTGGGAGTTGGCTCTCTTACATTTTAGTATTGAGCTCGCGGGTTCTTCAAGCTGAGAAAGAGGCATGAGGTGTACAGGGAAAAAGGTTGCAAGGAAGAGGAAGAAGGAACAAAATATATTCAATGTTTTAGTCTTCTCGTCTCTGGCTCTGTTGCAGCTACCAGAAGATTTGTCTCCTAGCTTAAAATCTTCCCACTCTGGTACACTGACTGTTTTATACGACGTGGAGCTTTTTCGCGAACCTCATTTGTGAGTAAGCCAACCGTGAATCTCTTTGCATCGGAGAAAAACCAACTTCATACACTTATTACTTTTTTTTTTTCTTTCTATTTTGTTATAAAAATTATCAGTGAGTCTAAAAAAAAAAAAAATAATGAATTTAAGTAAAAGTTTCATCGGGAACTGATGATTTCCAATGAGATTCTTAAATAAAATTTGTTAAAAAGTTAGTGGAGATAGAAATAAATTTAGTGATTTTTTTTTAAATCAAAGTTTGGGAAATTTTTAAGTCATTTGAGAGAAATATTAAGAAATATAAACTAAATAAAAAAAAAAAAAAAATAGATCAAACAGCTTAAAAAAAAGAAAAACATTTTTTTAAAAATTACTTTTCAGTAAATTCACCGTACAAAGCTCTATTGAATTCCAATAAAAAAAAACTTATGAATCAGAAACACAAAAAACAACATCAAACGTCATAAAAAAAAATATTTGTTTTTAATTTTGGTATAAAAAAAACTCAATCTTTTTATTTGCTATCTTCTGACTGACTGGTCCGATAGAGATCTCCCTAACAAAAAAAAAAAAAAAAAAAAAGAAATTCTTTTGTATTTACACCAATTTCGTTAGCGATTTCTATTTGTTCATCTTGTATACGACAATTTCCTTTATTTTTTTCACTCAAAGGTAGAAACGGGCATGAGATAAAAAATGAAAAAAAAAAAGAAACTTATATAAGAAACGAACACAAAATGCAAGAAAGTCTTTGCCCCGACCGCATCTCTAAGTCGATTTATTTTCTTATTTTTTTATATTTTCTATTTGAACCCGCATTTTTTAGTCACCAGCACTTTTACCTCTGCTTCGGGGTTTCTCTCAAAAGACCGAACGTAAAACGCCCCAAGTTGTCAGAATATATTTTTGACAAAGAGATTAAATGTCATGTTTTTGATGATGTCGTCATCGGTCAACCAACGTTATCATTTTTTTATTTAAACCTTTTTGTGTCTGTGTACATTAATGCATTTCAATAGACATCATAACTCAAGATATAAATATTCACATCATTTTTCTTGAGACATCACACCCCAGATCCAGGGCCAAGAACTTGTCACCTCTGTCCTGTTTTATTTATCATTTTTTTCCGAGCCCCCAAGTGATTAGTCATCCATTAGTTTCACCTGTCAGTGTCATTAGCATTCAATTTGTGGTCAGGTTATTTTTACCCGGTTATTTTGACGTCATGAATAATACATTGACTATATTTATCAACTGATGTTATACGGAGGCTAGAAAACCAAAGGGGCGAGAGAGGGAAACTAAGGAGAGGAAGAGATTCTGTGACAGGCTTAGAGACCTTTGTCAGCACAAGTTATTTAGTGGACCAATTTGTTGGACTGAGGATCTGTCGTGAATCTCATGAAAGCCATAAGACTTTTCTTTGTCTCTAAAGAGTAAGTCAACAGGGAACTTTCCATCTTTTTTTATCCTGCGCTTTACAATCTTTCACTACTTACTTATGTCAAAGCTTACGGTCACAAAGTTAAATCTTCAATTTAATTTTATTGCAGACGAATTATACATTTTTTTTTGGTCTTATTAAAGACATCTCTAAAATAATTTTAAAAATTTAAAAAAAAATCACGCTTTCGAATAATTGCTAAGTAGAGCGGCCGGCAATAAAGGAATCCACCGACCGCCATTTTATTATTCACCTCCATTTTCTATTTCTCCGTCCATGTTGACAACGATTTCTTCACTTTTTGAGAATATTTGAATCTTCTGCAGAAAAATATCATACAAGCCTTGTAAAAATATTTTTTCAACTAAGAGGAAAAGTTTTTAATTTTTTTTATAAACTAACCTGATATCAAATAGAGTAAAAATATTTTTCCGTCACATGACTTGAAAAAAATTTTATTTCCTTTAAATCAAGCGGATGTATTTCTCACAACCTCCAGCTGCAAGTGACACGCGGTTCAATTGAGCTATCGATTTGTAATTTGGCAAGGACTAGGATTATACGGAACCAATGATTGGTTCTCGATATCCTCTACATAAATAAATAAAATATCCACACTCACTCACTCACCCTAAATCCGTTAAAAAAAAAAAAAATAGAATTCCTTGAATATAAAAATAACATTAGGCTTAAACCCGTTTTCACTTGTGTCCTATAAAACACCGATTTAGTTGAGGCGTTCGTGCATGCTGAACAAACGATGAGCGGAAAACCCCGAGGGAGAAAAAACGAATGAGCTTCCATGTACAAGCACTGTAGCGAGACATCTCATGAAGTCGTAACCTATCCCAATATCATCATATATATGTAACCTCATTTTTCTTTTTTTTACTCCAATTCCTTCTCTCTTTGGAAATTCGAAAAAATTCAAAAAAAAAAAACTAATCCATAAAAAAATTGAAAACTTTTATCTCATCGATCATTGAATGTTTTCACTCCCTCTATATTTTATCTTCTTTTAATTTTTTTTACATGCTTCCATGTATTTTTTTACTCTTTTTATCCCTTAATAACTCTGCCATAGAGAATCGAGTTTAAAATTCGTAATGGAACGATAAACTTTTCCGCGCATTATTCTTGTGGCTTAAGTACTTTCTTATATTTATAAATTTAAATATTAAACATAAATTATCGCTTTATTTTTAGTGTAATCGGTCATTGAACCCAAGTATCACTTATTACTATTTATCTAAAATATATTTACAAATTTATCAACAACCAAATAATAATTATTATTTAATTAGTGCGATGTAATTAATTTGTTTGAGATAAAATTTGAGAACACTTTGATCAAGTTATCAGATCGAGTGGTGTCGATGTACCGAGTCGTGATAAAAATACTATTGAAAACAGAGAAATATATCCAACTTTAGTATTGGGTTACGCAGAGAAACTTTTTGTTGAGAGAAGAGGACGGATAGAGGACTGAGGGAGAGGACTATTGAGCCGGAGTGTTGTGTTATCAGAGTAGAAGTTCAATGTTTTTACTGCTCGACAATCAGTCTTCGGTAGGTCGGGGTGACGTGGGATCTGTTAACTTTTTTACCAGCTCAAGTTTATGTTTTACAGAGCTTCGATAAAATGAACACTGAACTTTATAATTCTTGTGAGATTATTTTCTCTTTTTTAAATTTAATTCCACCTTTTTTTCGGTTGATCGAATTTAAAACGCTGTAACTTCGGTTCTAATTGCCGGGTCGCAATGATAAAAACAACTCCAAGTATCGAATTTCATCTGCTTTCAATTAATTGTTCATCTCACAGTGATCGAACTTTAAAACGACTTGTAATTTTTATTAATTGGATCTTGTCATTATTTTTATTAAAAAAATAAAAATAAAAATTATCCGTGTCAGAGTTTGTCGGAAAATTTAAATAGAAAATATATGAAATTGGAGGGAATTTAATGAGATAAGTATATAATAAAAAGTTAACTTATCATATAAATACTTGGGCTGACTGTAGTTAAAAAAAAATCTTTGATCTTTTAATCGTGTAAATCCAATAAAAGTTAAAAGTAAAGATTTGACTTATAAAGTTTCTATAAAAATATCTCGTCTTCTTTAATCGGAGTTTTTTTCCTCTTTAGCGAGGATGACGTCTCAGTCGAGCTGGAAATTCAACGATTCTCTAAGACCTTCTCTCTCCGTACTTCCTATTCCCCTCGGTCTTGTTCTCTGTTCCTCTTCTTTCTCCTCCCCTTTAATGTACACATACACAGTAGCTGAGAAATTCTCTCGTTTCTCGACTCGTCGTTCGATTACTAGATTTTCCCTCGCGACTCTAAAGTTAAATTCATGATGAAAATTCCGGTTCGTCTCTTTCACCCTTTCCTTTCCTTTTCTTTCCTTTCCTCTCCTACGGGGCGTTTGGCTGCTGGCGCTCCCCATGATGTGACTCTTGCTATTACTCAGTGCAGTGCACTCCCTGCATCGGGTTCTCTTCCAGAGTCTCTTAGCAGATATTTCAACATCGTCAACCCACACATCACTCACCGAGCCAGTGAGTAAGTGAGCGAGTGAACCAACACATTCATGACTTATGAGTCTTACTTATATTCCTCAACGAATACATTTTTCATTCAAACCTTACAATGTGGATTTACTGTCTTCCGCATCTGTTATATCCGTCATATTCAACTTTAATAGCGATTTGAATTTCAATTTACAATTATTAATACCTTTTTAACTTCTCGCTATGAAAATTTAAAATTTTCAAAAATTCAGGAAGTTATTATCAAATTTCTAATATATCTTTACGTTTTGAGGTTCTAGAAAGCTATTCTAACTAAATTAAGATGATGTCCGAGTGTATTTACGGACGTAATAAAGTAATTCTAAAATATTATATGAGTTTTCCGTTAGGTTTTTTTTTTGAGATGTGTTTTAAGTAAATAAATATAAAAATTAATTATAAAAATAATTTTCAAGGGATAATAATACTTTGTAGAATAAGTATAATCTTGAAAATAGTGCGCGGTAACATTAAAACAGCTTAAAAAATAAGGAAACTGGGAAAAAGTGAGGTTAGGTTAAATATAGAGTGTAGTAGCAGCAACGCAGTGGTGCAATATCGTGTGGCAAATTAAGCTCGTAATGTTACGAACTGCTCGTATAAAGTTGTTAGGTGGTAAAAAGAGGAGCGT
This sequence comes from Microplitis demolitor, assembly GCF_026212275.2. Lineage (NCBI taxonomy): Eukaryota > Metazoa > Arthropoda > Insecta > Hymenoptera > Braconidae > Microplitis > Microplitis demolitor. Next base: position 641,608 of record NC_068551.1, on the reverse strand, counting down.
TACGAAAAATAAAAGTAAAAATAAGGGTGAAATCTTTATCTTCATTTCCCTAGGGCATTGCCATCCATTTTAATACACGTATATATTTGCAAGGCTAGACGGAAATTCGGAGGTAAGAAATCCTAAGCTCTAATATATACATAGATATATGTATATATATTGGCGCAGTATCTGTCGCCGTTAGCTTCTGTAATTTTGGTATGTGCACGAAACAGAGACTCGAATATATTTGAAACGAAATTTATACACCAGAATAGAAATACCAAATGAAAGGGGATACTTTACGATACACAGTTTGAGGACAAATTGGGAGGCGGATCGGATTCTCTGTATATCCCAAGTACTCTTCCGTCGAGGGTATTCCGGACAAACGACTGAGGCGTATCTTTTATCGGAAAAATATTAAATTATTTGTTTTATACTTCTATCCGTTATTTTTCCGCAATAAAGGGGGAGATGAACCAAACATTAATTGAAATTAAATACTCAGGACTGGGGTGGTAGATTGAAACCCAGCAGTATTAGGTGACAATAAATTTTCATGTATCCAACAAATTTATAAGACCGGATTTTTCTGGGGTGGATCAACATGATCACTGGTCATGATCATGCAGGAAATGAATTGTTCAACGAGTCCTTTGATAACTCGGCTATATTGAGACCATTACCAGCAGCAAAGTTAAAACGTGGTGAGAAGTTAAACTAGTGCGGAGTCTAGACGACATGGAACCCACAGAGACAGTGCTGAGTATCTCTGAGAACGTGAGTCCTATTGAAGAAAGTGAAGGCGACCAGGGTGATGTTGAGTGGACATGCTTGAAAAACTTTCGAAATCTCGTGCTTGTCTTTGAAATAGTTTTTACCTGTCGGTTTATATATCTATACATCTCCATCAACCTACTGAAGAATTCTGTTTTGGTACGTGCTGATAGAACCTCATCTAACTTATTCTTGCTGTTTCGGCAATTCGGGATTCGAGTCTACATTCTCGTGAGATTCACTCGATATCAGATCCTGCATCCTGTCGAATTCTATTGCCGTTTATTTTATTTATTTTTTAACTCTTTAGATATTTCAACAGTTATCAGAAATATTTCTTTTATAACTGCCTGACTTTATCTATATACTATTTCGAAGCTCTGAAAATTTTTCTATATATATATATATATATATTTTTTTTTATAAATAATACTGACTATTTTTTTTATCAATCATTTTCTTTTTTTTTAATCTAGATCAGATATCTTTGACAATTTTCCCTTTGAATATATTTTCACCGAATATTATAGCGAAAAGAAAAAAAAATAAAACAGCAGCACGACATATTACCCGAGGGATCTTCTGATCTGAGTCCTTTCTTCCGGCAAATAATATACTATGGATGTTTGATGCTTACAAAGCATCATATTACTTTTATCTATACATAAATATTAATATTTATTATTCTTTTTTTCTCTTTGTGACACTCTTAATTTCCCAGAATAAAAAATAAAAGTAAAAAAAGCCATCACAGGTATTCCTATCTCGCGATGATATAACACAGCCACGGAAACAGAGCCTCGGATGACAATATTCGGGATAGCGGTCGGGCAATTGAATTTTTTAGTTGTGGTCAGAATTTTTTGTGGGTTTGGGTGTTGAAATTTTGAGGCTGTTTCTGCCAATTAGTAATCTACATTAGTTACATGCAACCGCAGCAGCTGCCGATTAATTAAGCTACGTATCCATGGAGCAAACTAATGCCCTGGTGCTTGCTATAGAGTAAGGTATTGTGTATGTAACTCGTATAGTATGGTAACGAGTATAGTGTAGTATTGTATCGCATCGGATCGCGTCGTATCCTATCGTATCGCGAGAACTAGTACTGAACTATATACACGAGGACATTGGGTGTAACCGCTAACATCGGTTGCACACACTAAAACGTCACAGACCCCGTCACAGACTAGGACGTGACATCCCCCCCACTTTACCGCACCCTTTCGGGCTCGGGAATTTGACAGCTCCAGCGAATGTCATGACATTAGTATCTGTGATATGACAGTTTAACAAAACGTCTAGTACACTGATTTCAACTGGCACCAGTATAATTAAAAGTTACTCTTATTTTACAGTAAGCGAATCCATTTTTAGAATTTAAAAATTTAAAAAAATACCATTCGTTTGCGGGAGATTAATTTCTACGGATAATTTTTTTTTAACGGACTATTAAAACGTTTTGGGAAGAAATTGTTTGAAAAATTGAATCAGAGGGAGCTGTAAAAGGCTGTAATTACTTTGGTTCTATTAATAGTGATTTCTGGGTCGCGTGTAAAGAAAAATAATAGGGGAGTAAAACCCGAAGTTTAAGTGGAAAGAGAAAGAAGGAGAGTAAGGCACTTTGGTCCAATCCCGAAGACTTGTAGCGTCACTAACGCAATTGAGCACGGACTATTATCTATTATCGTTGGTTTGAGTTAGCCTTTTTTCTAGTGTGCACAGCCAGATAGAAATACCAGTACGTTTTGAGAAATGTCGAGACAGATAATAAGGTTTGCATTCGGTTTAAGAAGTTTATTTAATTTTTTTTTTTTATTTTCCTTTGGAAACTCACTGGTTCATGACTTATCCGATGACCTTTGCGTCTTTTTGAGCTATTACTGCAATCTTATATGTGGCCAGTTTGACATATTGCTTTTATATAAATCCCATCAATTTTTATTTTACTTTATTGGGCTATGGAATAGCGAAACAATTGAATAGAGAAATTGTGTGAAATACTTTTATTAATAATCAATAGAAAAAAACTCGACAAAAGTTAAAACTATCATCGGTAATTCAATTTAAAAGCACAAATATTAAGAGGCTTACAATAAACAAACGGGATTCTGATCGGGATGAAATAAACTCAGAAACTAATTTACCGGGCAGAAACTAATGAGTTTCTTCCCTAGGGAACTTCAACCCACTAAATAGCATCGATTCGAAATAGTCTTGTTTCGAGGTGGAAAACAGGCATTTAAACTCAGAGATTCAACGCAGGTGATATGAGGAATGTATTTATGTTTATAAATTGTTATCGAAGAAATCTTAAGAACAACAGAGCTGAGATAAAAGTTAGTTAAAATACTAATATAATACGTGATGAAATTAAAATTTATAGGATGAACAAATAACGCATAAAACAAACTTTCCGCTATGCATTTCAATAGATATTGATTTTATCATCTATTGTACTTTGATGGAGGACAATATCTTTGATGGGAATAATAGTACTAGCACCAGCACTCGGACCAGTGATAGCAATAGTTGGAATAGTTGATGTGATACGGAGATAACAGTAGTTTGATTGTCATATTCTTGATTACATGAATTTTCATCAACGTCTAGGTCTACGCCGGCGACACTGGTACCTCGGTCTAAATGCAATTATTGGCAGCTTTTCTGCAGCTTAACGCAATAGTAATGACCTTTATTACTATTGCCATAGAGCAAGGCGGGCAGTCATTGAACAGGATCTACAAGGGCTGTAAGCATGCTCGGAACAATCACCTGCGGTCTCTTCGGCTACTGGCTCTCTGATAATTCTTGAGCCTCCACTACTGGCTGACTGTATAATTCCACTCTACTCGACTCACTCTGCACACACTCTACACTATTCCACTCCACTCCACTTTGCTCGGATGTAACGCATCGTCACAGTTTCTAGGTCACGCTTCATATTAACAAGGCCAACAGCTTGCATTAGACTGACGCATGTTTGTGCGTTTATCAAAGCACCTCTTGCTCTCGACTATCGACTAATCGTTCTAGAGAAACTACTAATTGGAATGTCTCTCTAATGATTAATTGTCATGTACCTTGATAATTACACTAATTTATATCCTTATCATTATCATCATTATAAATAAATTTCGTGTTACAGTAATACTTTATTAATTATTTTTTCTTAACAAGCTCATTAATTAAAAAAAAAAAATTTGCATAAAATTTTTGTCTTGATTAATAAATAACATCGCACTAAAATATGCTTTAAAAAATATAATAAAATATTATTTAATGCAACAAAAGCTGCATTAACATGACAGTGGTACTATCTCGGCGCCAGTGATATTACTCGTGTACATTTATACATGTATATTTATATATACGAACTCAGTACAAGAACGAAATGCGTTGCAAGGAATTATGCTGGACTGGCAGAGCTTTCGACGTCGCGTTCCACCCGGCAAACACTCGGATCGTATAGAAGGAGCTTTTTCAAGTAGAAAAGATGCATTAACCAAAAACTTCTTACATACAATCCAACCGTACAAGAGTATGTCTTATCTTTTATAATTCATGCAAACTGCTTTTACCTACATATAAATTATTAAAAACTGAAAACAAAGCAACTCATAAAGCACAAATGCTATTAAATATTTAACTTACTTTAAATATTAAATAACGACAAGTTTAATAAATTTAGTTTTTAATCTTCTCAGTACGCAGGGTCCAGGGTTCGCTCACTCACTTTATAAATAACAAAAAAAATTATTGTTTACTTGTTTTGAGGTTGATAAACTTTAATCAATTAATAAACCTTAAATTAATGTTAGAAAGTTCATTAGCGAATAAATTAACTCATAAAAGATTTACAATTATACCAAACCAGAAACTTTATTCCCATTTATTTCTCGGAACTTTATTCTTCGGTTCACTTATATCGGCTGGGGTACTTTTCGTAATTAGTGGCAATTTGTTAAGTTTTAAGTAGATGTCAATTCTATATATTTATATTTTTTATTTAGCTCGAGAACTTTACTGTCGATATTAATTAAGCAAAAAAAAAAAATGTGATCGAGTAATAGGTTGAAAGAAAAAATGGCAAAGTGGTTGAACGGATGGATAATTGCAGAGCATACAGTAACAGAAATGAATTACCATCGATCAATTATACTAATGGCGGCGGTTGATGATTAATTATAAAGGCAATTAGAGTATTACGTTTAATGGTTGCGTTGGTTGTAACTCGAAAACCCGGAACTCGGAGGTTAAACTTTGAAAAATTTCGAAGAGATGAAATTTCAAAAATTATGTTTTCACGGAATATGTTATTGAGTTTTTTTGATTAATGGAAGCTTTGAACTTGTGGAAAAATTATAGTATTGTTAATTAGAAAAATTTTCAAGTTCAATCTCTATCAAAACTTTTAATAGAAATAAATATCCAAAAAAAAATTGTATGAATTTTTCATAGTGATAAAAATAAAAAAAATTGGTCTATCAGTTGACCCTGCGGACCAACCCCAAAGCTTCCCGCTGTTTTCAAGCTCCTGAAGTTCGAAAACCTCCTCTGAAGCTTCAACAGAAAATACACACTCAATACGTAAAATTTTCCCTAGGATTTTCAGAGAAACGGGAAATTAAAAAATTCAAATTTTTTTTCAACTTGAATACTTCTATCAATCAATATGCCGCAATAATAATGAATCTAATGTTTTTGAAAACTGTTGGAATAAATTTTTTTTTTTATAAAAAAATAAAAAATTTTAAAAAAATATTTCAATGTATAAAATTATCCTTGTTTAGAAGCCGATAAAAAAAATTGAGGATAGAATTTATATAAAAAATGTTAACGATCACCGTAAAGTCGGAATAAAAATAGCAAAAACCATTTGGAAATGTAACGTATGACTGAATTGTATTGTAAAAAAAATATAAAATGCATTTCCACTGTGGCAGCAGATATTGCTACATATATTACCATATATATCGATTCCATATGTGCAACTCGAAAACCATTACATCTTTGAAAAAACAACTGTGTCATTTGTGGTGATATTTTTTTTCAACACAAGTGCTGATATTTATTTTCTATTAATAACACTAAATTAAACAAAGAGATTAAATAAACACCGGAAAAATAAAAAAAATTTCATAAACTCGGAACTGTTATTCAGTTGTACAATATTCTACTTTATGAAAGAGTTCACTTTCCCATATTTGATCTATTCTATTTTTATCTTTTACGACAAAACATTAAACCTCGGGTTGAAATTCTTAGAATTAAATTTCTTTTTTAATTTTCTGGGGTGAAAAAATTTTATATTTAAGTATGTCACAACTTTTATCTTACGTATTTCAGAGTGTTTTCCTTTAACCACTTTTCCCAGGGTTCGAACAAGAAGTATTACGCTGAAGAACAAGACCATGCAATTTTTTATATTTTTCTGTCGACATTTTCTTCTTTATTTGTTTTTCTTTACCTTCGCTCTGTCACTTTTTCACGGTTTCTACCCACGTACTGATAACGCGACGACGTTTCTTATTGTTGTCATGTATTTCATTTATTTTTCCTTCCATCATTACAATATTTTACTTTCATTCCTGTTTCCATTAACGAAATTTTCAAAATTGCTGAAATCGTCAAAATAGAGTTTTTTTAAATCCCCCGGAAATATTATTGAAACATAAAATATTTATAAATTTCGAGTATTGATCAGTGAAATGCGAGCGATTAGCAATTAAATAAATATTTAATAATAAGTTTCCATCGAGTATTTGAATAACGAGTGATGCTTTTAGTTTGAATATTAATTTGCGGTTAGACAGGGACATTTAATGTTGCACTGTATTCATACATGTTCACACGATAATTTCAAATTAATTACATTCTGATCAAACACATTTCATTGCCTGGGTATCGTCAATAATCAATCGGTTCGCGCATTGTCAACACATTTATTAATTATTAATAATAATTAATACCCAGTTTATTTTATCGATGCTCCAAAGTTAATTTATGCATTCGTTGAAATTTTTTAATATTTATACATTTTTTAAATTTCATACTCACCTTAATCATACATGCGATTTGCAAAAATTAATTAGTAAAAAATTTTTAAATAAAAGTAGACTTTGTATTTATTCACATATACGAAAAAAAAATAATCGGTAGCTGCAGCTGATTAATTTTCGATAGCTACCACCAATTATTTTTTTCAGTAACAATAATTAGTATTAATAAAATATTTTTTTCTATTACTGTCAATATTTTTTCCCAAGCAATATTTCAATGGAAGATAAATTGTCATATCAGAACAAAGGGATAAATAAATGAAAGAGACAAAAAACGTGAGACTTGTCTCTAATGTATAGATATATATAAACGATAACGGGAGAAATGTGATAAGACTTCTTAGGGTTGTCTTCTAGTATCTGTTAGTCTCTTCTCCGAATCCACATCAGATGGATGTCGAGAGATTACAGACTTGTCCGGATCCTGGAATACATACAAAGGCCTTTGTTATATAAAGAATAAGCGGCACTGGTTTCTTAACCTAACGGATTCATCACTCTTTCAACTGACATTTTGTTTAATATTTTATTTGTTTTCTTCTTTTTTTTTTCAATACAATACAATACAACAATAAATATAAAATACTCTGCCATCAGCGTATTGGCTGAAATAAAACAAAATGCTTTTATTCTTTAATATAGAAAGCAAACAAATATTATTGATTGATCGAAAGCGCTCTTCAAATCAATGATATATTTATATTTTCATAGAAAAAAATTAAAAAATATGTGGGAAAAAATATTGAGAGGATTTAATAGAATAAAAATTTGCATGGGTTCTGCGTAAACGCAATCAGGATTTCATGTTTCACATGCTTCGAGTCACGTGTGCTGTAGTTTGTTCCAGTAGAATATATAGCCCAAGGCTCGATACTCAGCATACACGATACACTAAAAACTACACTATATACTATTTACTGGCATATATATTACAGTACACAAAGCAAGTACTCGGTTGTTGTATTATACAGCGAGGCTCTGGTTGTTGTGTATCCAGATTTACAGACATATCCATTATCTGTAAGAGTGTTTCGTTATATTGACAAATGTTGTTGCACGTTGTCTGTCATTTTGTATTCTCCGCGAAAAATTTTTGTACCAATCGTCAATCACTGGCGGATGTCGGAAATGATGCACCACCAAAGCCCCAGCGGTAGTTCATACGCTTGGTAAAATAAATTATTAAACAAACATCTGAAATTATTATGTACCATTCATCATTGTTGATCGTGTATGTTTTTTTAAATTCATTCAAAAGCTCAATTGTTTTTAAAAAAATATCAATTGCACTGAATATACATTTTTATTATTTAATAATGCTGGTAACTTTTGTGATGAATTTCAATTTAAAAAAAAACTCCGAGTTTTAATTTTTTTTTTCGTCCTTTCATTTAATGAAAAAATCTATTTAAATATTAATTTAATAATAAATAATACCCGATGTAGTTTTGAAAAGACGATCACACTGAGAAGTAGTGAAAAATAATTATAGTCCTACTTGTTGGGTACAGGATATAGGAGACAGAAGTAGACTTGAAGTGGAAAGTGAACGTTGCGATAAGAGGGTATAGAGTGCCGTATATATATATATATATATATATAAATATTGTATGTGAGGAGAAAATATTTGCCGGGTTTTTCTTTTATTAATTACTGCACATTCACGAATTATAGTGGACGTCGGCCACAGCCGGTGGACGTGATGCTCGTACTCGACCGAGCCGTAGATGGTATAAATTTCAGGTGGTTGAGAGCAAAAAAAAAATATATAAAACAAAAAAAATAATGAAATGATATAAAAATTATACGTCAGAAAAAGAAAATTCCTTTGAAAATTTGATTCAAGTCTGGGAAAAGTGTATTTTTATTTTTGGCGGGAAAAAGAATGACAATGAAAGAATTTGAATACATAAATTAATCTAGGAGGTTTAAGTTCTTTATTTCAGTTTCAGGTGACCTGAGAAAAAAGTTTTGGTAACTATATTAAGCTAAACTTTTCTCAGAGTTACAGTTCATTAACTTTAAAATACGAGAATGCTACTTTCTCTCCCATCTTTATAAACTTTATTCTTATTTTATTATATAATTTTCATTGTGATGGGATATTCAAACAATCTGACTTTTTTATTACACGACTTTTCTCATTTTTTATAATTCATATTTTAATTTTATAATTTTAAATTAAACTTCCAACTGTCAGAATCGTTGAAATAATAATTTCCATACTTCATCAGAGCTCTTTAGGCTCGAAAAATGTCGCGAGGTCTTACAGAATAAAATCCTGTATATTTCCTGCCCACTTTTAAATTTCAGTCGACAAAATAGAGCTAGACAAACATTATCAGGATCTATTTTTTTTTTGCAGCTGCTATAAAAATCGCAGCTTAATAAACATTTTTCCATGCCCAATAAAAATCACAAGTAAAAGTATACAGTAGTAATTTAACTGTCGAAATAAAACAAAAAAAATAAAAAAGGAATAGTTTCTCTTAATATTTAAAGTCTCTTGGTCCTGAGCGTTGACGAGAGACTTTTGAATTAACTTGACTCAAAAGTGTTTACTGAAACGAAAAAAAAAAAACAAAAAAAAAAAAAACAGAAGCAAGAGAAAAATTACATAAATATAATACCGACAGACCTAGTGACACTCTTTCGAATTTTTTTTTATTATTTTCTTAAAGATTTTATTTAAAACTCTCCTGTTTCCTGTTCTACACAGCGCCGGCTGTTAGTACAATCGTATTTTTATGTAAAACACAAGATTACCATTCACAGGACATGTATTGTTACCGTCAGCGACTTTTTTCTTGTACCGATGACTGCGGTCTTTTTTTCATCTTATTTATTTTTATCAGTTTGATATTTTCATCATAAATTAAATATTTAATATTGTGATTATTGTGCCAGACTGACAGGAAAGAGAGACGTTGTAGCTAGAGGGTGAAGATCCGAGTAGGTTAGACGAGATACTTGATAAAAATTGCTGTATCGACACCGCGAATCATTCACGGCAAATTGCCCGCGTTTCCCCAGTTAAATTCCGCCAAGCCGAGATTCACTTCAGCTGAGCTCACTCAGGAGACACTTTGGCGCCCGACCTAACACTCTGTCGATCCTTTAAATTGCTTTGGTTTGCACTTTCTCAAGAACTGCAGTATCGCCACCGGACACCCATTTTCTATCTAACCGTAACCGCTCTATTAACTATTTTTTTTTCTTTTTTTTTATTGTTGTTCAAAATATAATTAAAAAAACCTTTCATTAAAAAATTCAACAGTCACTAATAATCTAAATATTTTCATAAAAAAACCAGCTTAGAAAATTTTCCCGCAAAAGTATTTTTTTTCAGTATTTACTGAAAAATTCAAAAAATTGAATTTCCTTCCCCTTGATCTGTAACAGATCTTAAAAATAAATTTCTCACCCTTCAAGTATCAATGAAAATTTATTTATAGAATGTAAATATTATTCGTCTAGTCAATGATAATTCAATTGACAATTTACAAATCCCTATAATTTAATGGAAACCAAAAAAAAATAAAAAATAAGTGAATGGAAAAGAGTCTTGTTATTTTTTATCGGCACTCGAATCGAGAAATCTGAGCTTCTTATCTCACTAAAAAGCTGCCGTACATAGGTATATATATTAAAGAGCAGAATATAGTTTGGAAAATAAAAAATATAATATAAAGCTGACTCGGCGTTAAGGCTCAAGTTATGCGCAAAGGGTCTTCACCCTTGATACTCTGCATTTAAACTATAAACTCGCAACCCTCGAACTTAACACTCGACATTTAAATATTTTATTTTTTGTCATAAAAAAAAAAAAAAAAAAAAAAAAAAAAAAAAAAAAAAACATTTTGCGTTTGTCACATATTTCATTCAAATTTTTTCTCACTCAACTCACTCGTAAATTTATTATTCAATCAAAGTAAAATGAGCTGTTGTAAGAAAAGAAAATTTTAAAACTCTATAAAATTTATCATATACCAAAATTTTAAGAGAACCATCTGCATGTTTTTCATATTTTACCATCATAGTAAAAAAAAAAAAAAAATCAAAAACAAGAAATCGAGTCATCTAGATGAAAGTAATGATCTGATTTGAATATCAAGTACTTGCACTGAGTAAATAAGAGATTGTAGGACGAATAGTAAAGTGAATATATTACTGGTTGATATCATGCAGCAAAGATAAGTAAGAGAAAATCTTTGAGAAAATTTAAGAATGCCATTTCCAGTAGATGTTTTATAAAATTTATTTTTGTGATTTTCGTATAGAGTAGAATTCCAACCACATGAACAAGAGACATATAAAGATAAAGATAAAGATGAGATGGATCTAGAATTTTTTATCATTCACGTCGAAGGAATATCGTTCAATTTTACTTTTCAGTTCTTTGTTACGTGGACTTTTTTTTTTCTTTTTTTGAATTCTCAATTTCCATTTCCTTAGACGACAATGATGACTGTGACCGTACTTCTCTGTCAGTGAGCGAGTTAAGATGGACGAGAGGCAGTTTTAAAGGGCTTTATACCCCAGAGTGCAGACGACTGCCAAAGAATTACGTTTTCCGATCAGAAAATCCTATATGGACTTTATATTTTATGTCGAGCATTACTAACGTATACTCTACACCCATTTTCCTCTATTTTTCTGTTTTTAGATGCGCCATGAGAGAAACAAACTTTTTTTTGTTTTGTTTTGCTGACTTATTGGCCATCAATTTCTTTGTAAATTAGATTATCAAATTACGATTTCTTGTCTCGAAAGTCGTAATAAGCTAAACGAAACTTACATTCCGACAAAGTAAAAAAAATTGTGTAGTTTTCAATGTCTTTTTTTAACAGGGGCAGGGTAAAATGAACATCTGAATAATTTGTCAATTTTAGTGATAATTAATGAAAATTATTGGAAAAATGTCTGAAAAATAAAAATTCGTACTACTTAATTTGAGTTTGAAGCTCGTGGAATATAATCCTATTAATTATTTTGTCTCAGTTCCGTTAAGTAGAAAGACTAATTAGTGGCCAGACACTAGATTTATTTTACTTATTAATCATTTAAAAGATAAATGATTATGCGAAACTCAAATACTTTATTGCTAAAACTCTTCTAAGTATTTTTCAATTTCCGTAATCGACCTACTGGCACTAAATTTTCATTTTTTGACCCGAAATAATTTTTGGCACAATATCGGTATCATTAAAATATACAATTTATTATAAATGAATAGACTGCAAAATAAACATCCTATTTACTCACAATATAAATTACCGGAAGAAGTTTCTCTCAGTACGTGATACTATTTAATATTAAATTTATCTACACACATTTCTCATTAACCCTTTTTGCTTCCCCCACTACTATCCTTTTTACTCTTTGCGCTTTACCCCTTTGGTCTGTATAAAATAAACCATTTATCATTTTTATACTAAAAATAACTAGAATAAATTTAACTATCATTTATAATGCGCCAGATGTTTGCTGAAAAAATAAAATAATAAATAAATCGCTCGTTTTATATAAAATCTCATTTTTTTATTTTTGATTTCGCTGATATTTTTATATTTATGTGCATATTGAAAAATAAATTTGTCGCGTATTTTTTTTATCATGATATCATTTTTTTCACCGAAATTTTGAATTTTTAAAATTACTTTTACCGCCAAATTCAAATTCTATATATAAAGGATTTAAATTTTCGCGGTCAAAAAAAAAAAAATAAATAAATAAAAATGATAGTTAAGTACTTGGGTAAATAAATAAATAATTTATAATGCAAATAAAATATTATATAAATAAGTCAGACGGAAATGTATCACATTAACAATTGTAACTGCACTCTGTTCTCGCTATCGTGATGTTTCGCAAGAACTTCCTGTAGAGAAGGTAGTAACTCGGTCTTCTGCAACTCCGATAAGGAACTTTCGATACTCTACTCTACTGTATACTCATTCTACTTGGCAATCGTCTCATGCCCTCCAGCTACTGCGACAGATCGTTTTTATTCTCTCTCACTTCCTTTTTCTCTCCCTATACAATTTTCTACTAGCTTTTTTACTCTGTTCTATTCTATTTTATTTTTTAATGTAGACTCTTATCTATGGAAATTCAATACTGACTACGTAACGATTTTCTACACCATTTGCCGAACGAAATTAAGTATCAAGATTATCAGAAACACCAGAAAAAAAATCATTTTCTTATTTATATGCTGAAATTTTCGATTCTTAATAAATCTCTATCAAAAAATTTATTTTTATGAAAATATTCAAAATTTGAATCATTGATATCTCTATTAAAAATAATAATAATAGTAACATGTGAATGAACTTTATAAAAATGGAGAGAAAAAAAAGGTAATTAATTTTTGTCGACAGTAAAAAAAAAAAAAAAAAAATTCTAATCGTTATGAGGGAAACTCTTGAAAATACTTAAACATGAAAGGAAACTCGTCATTACTCGGCGTCTATGTCAAAGCAATGATCTATCGTTCATTCCTTAAGAGACACTTTATTTTTTTCGTTATTATTGATGCTTCATTTCAATCGCCTTTGATGTTTTCTTTGTTCTATCTTTGTCAACTCGAGTACACTTAGAATTTTGCAGTCTCTGAAAAATTTATTATCATCATAAAAAATTTTTTGTACGTATTCATTGTTGCAAAGATTATGTTTACTTGATTATTAATATAAAAATTTAATACAAAAGACAAAGTATCAAAGAATTGACTTGTTTTTGTAGAAAAAAAATCTTGTTATGAAAGATTTCACTTAATGATATAAAATAAGCGGGTTAATAAAAAAAATGGCATGTATTTTAATCAGAGTAAATTCTGTTTTACATTTAGGTATTAAAAATAATTACATTATTTTTATGCTAAGCTTTAAGTAAAGTAATTAAGTAGACTCTATGTTACGAACCATAAAATCTTCATCAACTTTTTTGATTTTGAGAGAAAGAGAGTTAACTGAAGTTTGTAGTCGTAAACTACGTTAATGACGTAATTCGATTGACGATTCTAGCCCACTTGTATGTTCAAAATTTATTTGAGATCACTAAGTGTCAGGAAGCTAATAACGATCGTCTTAAACTATTTTCGAATTGTTTTTAAGTATTTAAACTTTTTTATCGTGATTCGTTTAACCACCTTTTTTTTGATAATTTAATTTGAGAGCTAAAGTGCTGTGAGAAAAATTTTTAAGAAATAAACCCGGGAGAGATCGATGATGACTTTTAAAAAAAATTTATTTACAAAATTTCAGTGACGCCGTATTTCTCTCCTCTTTCACATTACTGATAAATAATTTAATTAAAAATTAAAAGATTTTAGATTCACTTTTAATGGAATTTTCATATTTGCAAACTCGATGCATTAGTAGTAGGAATTAACACGCCTAATTGTCTGCAATATCTTCAGCCACACCTCTACTAATTTTTCATTTGTCTGTATAATAAATACCCAGATACCTATATATATGTATAGAATAGGAGAGATTTGTAGTAATGCTTAGAGAGCGCACAAGATCCTCACTCAAAGCATTTATTATTAAAACATACACTTCCAGTAAAATTACCTTCTATACCCTGAAAACAATAAAGCCGTGAGATACGTATTGTGTCTTAATCGCTTCGAGGAAGATAATTATCCCTATCATCCATGTTTAACTAATTTCTCTCTCGACCATTAATTATTTTTTTTTTAACATTCAGTTGAAAAATTTACTATTAAATAATTAGTGGTAAAAATTTATTCAACATCAGTTTATTCAATTTAATGATGCGAAATGAGCGATAAATTAATTGACAATTGCTTCTGAATAGACGTCAAAAATGCTTCAGTCAATTTTACGGTCAATTTTTTATAAAATAATTTTTTTGGGCAGGATAAAAGTTTTCGCGGGAACTACCATTAAATTCAAAAATGACCTACTCTACATCACTAACAAAATTTTAAATTTACGAGTAATTAAATCTATAATGAGAAATAAAAGTCGTAAATATTTAAAATAAATGTATTATTATTATAAATAATAATAAAGATTGAAGAATCGGAGAATTGTAGTGAGAGACGAAATGGAAATAGTGTGAGATTAACATCAACTCGTGACTAATTACACAACTCTCAACTCTCCAATCAGTCTGATGAGTTGTTCAATATTGACGACTCTGGTGTATAACTCAACCCAGCTGTGTAAAGTGTATCAACTAAATTAGACAGTTTTGGAAAACCCTTATCTCTATAACCTCACAAGCAATATATATATATTTATTTTTATATCCAAGATAAACTTTAAGAAAAAAGATAAAAAAAAATTAATTAAATTTCTGCGTCAAAAGACTTGATTAAACTTATACCCAGTTATGTACGTTTATTACTAAATTATAACGTAATATTAAATTAGCGTACTAGACACTCTAAATTAAGAGCGGGAGGACGATATGAGACAATTAGTCCGGGCATTTATCAAAGTGACTTTGCCAAAGTTTTGTCAGCGATGCGTTCTTACCGATCTTCGAGTAATCTCGCGATGTCTTGTTACAAACTTTCCATACATTATACACATCCATATATTTATATATAAACACGTATATTAGTATATGCATACATAGTAGCAGACAACTCACTAGACGGCACAACTTTATGGCCCTACCAAAAGTTATTAATATGATCGACTTTAAGTATCTGAGACACTTGTCTTCTCTATCTGCGACATTTAATAATCTTATTTTATTTTTTCACTCAACTTAATTAATTTCTATAAATATATATTTTGTAATTTCGGTACTCAGACTTGCAATTCATTTTTACACTTTAAAATAATCTTTCTACTCTTATTTAAAAATTTTTTTCACTACGGCATTAATATTTGAAATTTTTTGTTTTTATAATTTATAAAAATAATTAATGAATTTGAAAAATTAATTATTGTATTTAAAAAAAAAGGCGATAATGCTTGGAGGTATGTTCCGAGATAGAATAAAGAGTTGGTCTATTTAAAATTAAAAAAGCAAGCGATACGTAAACAACAAACAGTAGTCAGCAGGTTTTGCATACCCTGCACTCTGGGTCACCGTAAATATATGAATATATGTATTTAAATATATAATATAAAAGCACTGGGTATAAAATTTGAGACGAGGCTTGACGCATTTTAGCGCGAACTTTAATCAAATCATAGACGGGCCAATGAATTTGCCTGTGGCAACCAAAACTTGGTGAGTTAAATGCAGCATAGTAGTCATCGGGCCACGACATACCTACTGTTTATAATAGTCGACGGTATCCTTGCGTAGTTTAGTACAGAGCAGAGTAGACCAGAGTGTGCTGTTTCAGTGGAATGAAACGCCGCTGGGAAAACTGTTACTATTCCGTCACACTCACTATTAATATAAACACATATGTCCATATATATATATATATATATATATATATATATATATATATATATATATATATATATATATAGATACAGTTGATATTCTTGTTGGTATTGGTCGCCGCGAGTGTACCGCAAATCTCGCCGCACGTTTGACGCAACGACGACTATGACGAGCCCACAAATACCTGCGTAAATTCTCCCATATCCTAACTCCGCATACAGTCGTGCTATATATGAAACAATCTCATATTTATATAAACAACCAATAAATACATAATTACTCATTTGTATTTAAATTTAATTACATTTTAATTTTAAATTACGAGATAATGTAATAATTTTGTTTAATTTGTCGAATTATATGCCAATCAAATTATCAAAAATTATTCTATCTCTTTCATACATACATTTACTGCTGAAAGTATTGATAATTAAACAATGCACACCATAGTGCATTCGAGGTGTGCAATATTTAAAAAATAAATTACCAAACATTTTAAAACATATGAGCTGCTAATTTCGGTATGATGATTAAATTAAACGAGTAAATGAAATAAAAATTAAGGTATTTTATTGATAAGCCAAATGAAGCCAAGGTGAAATTAACTTTGAGAAAAGTTATCGCTCGTTGGTGTTGCTGCCAAAGGTCACTGGTTAGAGAGCGTAATTTCCTCGAGCAAGAAGACTACTCTAGTAATACTACTATTATATGATAGTAGATGGTGTGTATATTAAAGAGAGTAAGAGTGAGAGTTAGAATTAGAGTTAGGACGAGGACGAGGGTGGAGGTGGGGATGGGGACGAGGATAAGAGGGAGAGATTGCCAGAGTGGATGTACAACGTAGCGTGGATACCACGGGATAGTTCGTTGGCGCCATCCGACAAATTTAATAACGTTTCCAGGATACTTGGTTCACCGCACGTACTCTCTATAGAACCATGTGAATGAACCCGTAGCATTTTACATCCAGGCACCTACACATTTGGGATATCATCGTTTATATATATATATATATATACACATATGCATATTATATGTATATTTAAATATATATGATATTATAACATCCCAGCCAGTGGATATGAGATTTATCCAGCCCCAAGAGAGCTTAGCGTAACTCTTTATGACACTCTTTTGTACTCACTTCAGATTAACTTGCTTTTCAATGTGCTAACGTCTTCTTATTTAGCCCTTCTCGTTTTTCTTACAAATAATATTGTTTTTAATTAATATAAAATTATTAAATTTTGTTGAACTTGGAGATGAAAAATTATATTCAGATTCAGATCTTTATTTATCTAGCAATTTAAATTAAATAAATAGTCGAGTCACAAACGTTACAGGCAGACATTAAAGAAAATATAAACTCGTTGTTGGATTGAAAGTTTAAAGAAACATTTCAGAAGCACCGACGTTTAAATTATTTCAATTATCTATTCGAGGCACTAATTTCGGTCTTTATCTTCTTGTATTTTCAATCTTCCTCATTTTACGTCACTACCAGCATGAATTTATGTTACATAAAAGTAAACCGCGAAATACTTATAGCTAAAGAAACTTTGGGCGAGTACTCTTGATACTTTTAGTTATTTTACAGTGCACTGGTTTCAATATCCAGTTTGTTTGTTACGGATAATAAGAAATTTTCATTTTAATAAAGATACCAAGGCCCTTTTTTTTCTTTTGTTAATATTATATATATATAAGCCATCACCGTCATAGTATCCTTATCCATTGAAAACTGAATCAGATGAATTCGTGACCCGGAAATAACCTCAAAGGCAATTTATATTTTTTTGAAGCCTTTGCTAATTTGACATTAATTTTTTTTTTTTAGTACAAAATTCGCCAGAATACAAGACAGTAACAGACAAACAGAAAAAAACATTTTAGAAAATTTGAACTTGAAAAAAAAAATTAGGTTCAGTTCTGTAGAATTTTTTAACGCGCATGCGCAAGTTTGATCTATTGGGCATGCGCAAAATTTTAGTAGACGGCATACTGAGATTGTAATTAGTTAAAAAGCTGTTATTTTATATGAAATTTATATATTTTGCCTGAGGCTAATAATTGAATGAAAGTAAATTTGTCTACTGGAAAATTAAAATAATAAAAGAGAGTAGCGGACTCGTTAAAATTTATCAGTCAGCGGAAAGTGGTATCATTTTAATTATATTATTTTAATAATATGATAAGAGTAATGGTGAGCGGCTTTTCGGAAAGACATTAGATAATTAATATAAATAAGAGACACCGAGTATAGTTCAGCGTTATCGTAGCGAGCAGTATGTGATCCCAAGATGACCTACTCGTTAAACATTTACACGAGGTCCTAAATAAACGTTGGATTGTCCATGTGGAAAGAGAACAGAGTTCACTCCAGAGGCGGTTAAGAGTCCGAGCCCTCGTTCCGTAGTTAACTCGGGTTATAGTGGGGGCTCGAAGGACCAATAAACGAACGACTCGCTTCATCTTGTATATATTATACATACAAGTGTGACAATGTCTGCAAGTCAGAGTACACGCGTCCTATCGACAAATTCCGACAAAACTTAAACAGTAAAGAGACCCCTAATTCGATTATAAATTACCGCCATTAAGGTCCCGACTTTGCCCAAGTGTATACCAAGTACACTTGTAGCAATTTCCTCGCAATGGCTTTCGCACTTGGACGCCTTTTCAACCCAAAACTTTTACTTGCAATATATATATCATCTCATACTTTTTTTCCTCAATTACTTGTATTAGTTAATTTTGATAGTAGCCAATTTATTATTAAAATTTTTATCAATAAATTGCCCTAATGAGTTTGCGGAATGTTAATAGAAGTCTTGGTTTCAAATCCACTGTAAGACTTCTTTATTTATTTATGTTTTTTTTTAATAATTAATTTTATTATTATTACTAGTACTAATTGATTTACTTTTGAGTATTTTCTGAAGTTAATTAACTGCAAAAAAATAGAAAAAAAACAATGAAGGAAGCCTAATTATAGAAAAAGTTAATGAGTACTCTTTTTTCCTGAATGATCATGAGTATGTCGAAACATGAAGTAAATTTAGTGAATGGAATTGCGAGTTCTAGACACCAAATTGAAGGCAGCTTCGATGCAATAAAGCCTGGGGTTGTCTCGTGGGATGTCGCATCGGCTGTTCGTTGAACTGGCAAAGCTTGGATCTTGCTTTAGCTAGTTACCTTCAAACCTTTCTCAATAACACAAGACACCTTGTATACCCTCGGAAGTACATCCACCGAGACTGCGAGCTCTAACTACCGTCTATAGATCGCAGTGTATTAATTCCTCAAAAAGGACTTTTCCAAGCTAATTAGTGCACCATAGCATGCAATGCTCCGTTATTTTCAAGCCTCAATTGAGTCACAAATTACTTCCAGTAAATTTAATTTTAATTGCAAAATACAATTTCATATAAGGTAATAACGGTTTCCGAGTTTAGTGATGATTAAAAGGTTTTCTTTGCTAAAAGTATTTAAAAATACACGCGGGGATGAAATGAAACATCTCTAGGCTTAACTAAGATACATTTCTACTGTTGGCCATTACCCACTTGTCCGCTATTAGAACAGAGCCAGAATACAGAGTGCTTGGATATATATATATATATATAGAAAGACCAGGAGGTAGATACAATGCCGGCACAAATCCTCATTAGGAAGGACATGCGGCCAATTGCGTGCCTACTCACGGCCTCACCCGCTATTATCGGTATCGTATCCCATCGTCTATCTATTTCTCTCTGTTACAAGTTTCCGAGCAGAGGAAATCTCCAGATACGCTGCTACAATCCTTAACTACACTTCCGATGAATCTATGTACAAATATACAGAGGGCATTGGTAAATAGAATTTATTGTTAATAATGATTCACTAGTTTAAACTTTATAGATTTTATTTTTAAATCATGTTGCGGATACATTTTTTTTACTCTTATCAAGTTTTTACAGAGTTTATTATTGTTTACGTGTTTCATCGGCTTTATTTAAAATAATGGCTTAACTAGTGGATATACAATGAAAATTTATATAAATAGTTTTTTAAAAAATTAAATTTTCTATAAAAAATGTCAATGCTCATTTTTCGCACTATAAAAATTTATAATTTCCAAAACTTTAAATTTAAATTTCGGGTGAACTAGTAGAGATACGATAGAAATTGACAGAAATAATTTTGTAGAGAATTTAATTTTCTATAAAAAAGTTAAAAACAAACTTTAACGTAATTTCAATAGCTTGGACGCAATTTCAATTTAACGTCGAGTGCTCACTCGCTCGGACACAGAATTCAATAAAAAACCCATTATTTAAATCTCTTAATTACAAACACCTATAATCAAATTTGTACAACTCTGTTTGTTATATTTGAAACGAGTATTTATTTGTATTGGATTAATGAGTAATTGGAGGCATAATTGAATGGTCTGTTGAATTAAGAGGATCGTATTGTCCAGGGAAAACATGTTGTGTCAAAGACTGAGGATAGATAAGACGTAAAGTTCGGTAAGAGTGTCGGATGACAAAGTAGTGTAAAGTAATTGTACGGTTCCACTGTAGTTAGGCTAAAGTTTAAACTTGAATTTCAGTAGACGGACAAGAGTATAAGATGGAGTTTAAAGACTCAGGCAAATTAAATTTCACGAATTTAGTGAGAAACGATATGACCTTCCTCGTCTCGGTAATACTTTTACGCTGTTCTCGTATATTCAATCTAACTCGAGAGTTCTTGTCGTTGCTTAAGATGTTCCTGTATATAAAAGTAACTTCCTAGATATATATATATTTAACTATACATAAATGTACACAGTTGAGAAGTTGAATGAGAATGGTCGGGTGAGCTCACTTTACTCAGAGGATATACCAAAAAGACACTAATGGCACAGTGAGAAACTTTCCGATACTTAAATTTTCTCATTTATGCGTCTCGTAAATATATTAAAACAGCTCTACTTGCAACCATCTGTGCACTCGTGTACAACTTCATATTAATATAATTGTGCATATACTCGACTGATTTTAATTTTAAATAAAAATGTTTTGTTTGATTTTTTAAAAGCAAATAATAGTAGTTTATGCTACACGTCGAGTAAGTGGCAAATTATTTGACAATCGAGTCGTTGCGACATGAGCTTTAAGTTTATGTTCGAATCCTAATGGATTGCCGAAATAATTTTTTACAAAAAGTGTGAGGTCTTTCGGCCCTGAAACTCGTCCTCTCGTCGATTTATGAATTTGATTTGGATTTGAGTTTGAATTAAACTCAGTTGCTCTAGCAGCTGAGCTATCCGAGCTACACTCGAACATTGAATTTGCAGAGCAGGTGTTGCAAAAATAATTATAAGCTAAAACTTTATAGTCTTGAGCGGAAAAAAATTATAAATGATATTTGACAAGGTCGAGTAAATTAAGCTATAAAACTTTTTACTAAGTTGTTAATTGTTGGTAAATAAGGATTTTAATAACAATTTTATGTAGGGCTAAGGTCAAGAGTATGTTAAAGTCCATGTAAAAGGAATAAAGTTTATTAAGTGCATATTAAAAATTTTTTAATCGCTGCTTCGCGAATAATATTGCACTTTGAATTTATTATCGGAATTATTAATTTAATATAATGATAACAGCAAATAAAGTTAAATAAGCTTGTAGAGAAACAATGAAAACTAAAAAAGGACAATACGAGTAGTAAAAATCGAAGTCAAGTATCCACCAGATAAATAATCCGAACAACCTGATAATAATAAAATTTATTTAAGTACTCGATACCAGTAGTATCTATAAAAAGCCCTTGAGCGCCTGGAATGAAAAATTATTAATTAAAAGTTATTAATTTATTTTTTTTTTCACTTACTTTTACTTTATGGAATAAAAGGTAAAAAAATATTTGTCCATTAAAATAAAATACCGTAAAAGAAAGTCGAGTAAATAATAAAATAGTCTATGACTCATAAATGATGTTTACACGATCACATAATGTATAAATAATTCATATCGCATTTATTTACATTGAGATCCTTTAAAAAAGATCAAAAACATGGTCATCAATCCCTTTGACGTTTGAACACACGATTTATCTTTGATATAAAATATTATTTTTTCATATTGCCAAACATTGTACTCATATACTTACTAATTATATTTACTCACTAGTTTTTTTCTTTTTTCACATTTTTTTTTTTTTACTTTTGTGAAAAAAACTCTCATAAATAATTTTTTATCTCGCTTTTTAATTTTACTTTCCTTTGCTCTGCTCTGCTCTACTCTATTTTATTTTATTATATTTTTTATGTTCCTTTTAGTTTATTCCTCGTGTCTTTTACGCGTGTATACTTATCGCAACCCAATTCCTCTGCACAATTTACAGTAAAGTTAAGATTAAATCTAACATTTGTAACTATATTTTTACCTCTATTTACTTTTACCTCTTTATTTTTATTGTCGCACATTTTTGCCTCTTAACAGTCGACTCAAACACTCTGCTCTTATTTTATTTTATTGCTCAAAGTATCTTATACATTTATTTATTTATCCGTAATCAGATGCCAGTTTATAAAATTCATAAATTAAAATTTTTTTAGTGAAAAGTACTTTTTGCACCAATAAAATAAATTTTACTTTTTTTTTTTTTTTTTCATTCCGTTAAAATCATTTTGACTAGAACACGGATTTATAAATTCTAGCTACCTTTCATCTGTAATGAAATTTAATTATATAAAAAGCGAGCTACTAAATAATGGACATTCCAATAAACAAAATCGATGCACTTCGACCCGATTAATTACAAAACCAATCAACAATAATAAAATTTCGTTTTAAAACTCCGCATGTGCGTACTACAGTCAGATAAAATTTTTTGAAAAACACAATCGTAAAAATTTGACCTCTGGGATAAAATCATCAGCCCGAAATTGTTTTTTTGTTTTTAAGTATAAGCGTAATTTATAAATTTTGTAATTAATTTTAAACAATTAGAGGTGTTCGATAATTATTTACTCAGTTAATTTTTTTCTAATGAATAAAAAGTTTTAATTAAAAACAAAATTCTTCATAAAATAAATATTGGTATTCTGAAGAACGCGAGCATATCGACGTTAAAAAAACTATTAAAACAATAGCCATGTGTATTTTGGAAGCCACTAAAGATTGATAAATAGCCGGCGATAAATTAAACTCATCAATCGATATTTTTTCTATTACGATCGATTTGGCAAGTTTGCAAGTTTAACTATAGAATTGTGGATGCATTCATGACTCGCCAGGTATTCTCTACTTTCACTCAAAAGAGTACAGAGTATGTGTAGGATGTTGGGTGCAGTGGAGCTCGGCAAAAGGGAACAGTATGGGACTGGGTGCGGTTGCCCGATTCACGAGCAGCAACCCCCGTTGGAGCACGTCGAGGGCTCCCATCCACACGCTATACATCTCTCTACTACACAACACTACCCTATACTACAGTACATCTGTGCCATTGGTGAATATAAACTGCAACCTCGTGCCTCGAATCAAACCCGGTGAATTGGGTCGACGAAACGTGCCTCCCACTACTCACCCTCTATCCTCTCGCGCCTTACCAGAGAAACATTTTCCTCCCAATCTAGGATTTCTGCTGCAGACCAAATATCCTGTGAATTTAGACCGGATTGCCTTTAAAAAGCCTTTCAAAAATATTTATATTCATCTTCTGTATGTTTTCTCATGTTTTTTTATTGCTTTGACTCTTCAATATACTTTAATATATTTAGATACGTTATTGATGTTTTATTATTTTTTTTTAAATTATGGCATTAAAAATAATTTTGGTTTGAAAAAATAACTCATATAACCTCGTGGACATTAATATATGACCATTTGCGTCGTAATTTGAAGGTTCGCGGTTCGAATCCAGCTGACGGTCACTTCAACTAAAAAAAAAATTTATAAATTAAAATTTTATTTTTAATGTTTTTTTTTTTTTTTAATAAAAAAAAAAACAAACAGTAATGAATAGAAATAAATTTTGTGCCTCGAATCCAGCCGCTGATGTCGGAAATGGAAAAAAATTTTCATTTATATCATTAATATTATTTTAAAATATTTATAAATGATTTTATAATTAAATAATAATAATTCGAGCAATGCAATATTCTAAAAAGCTCAGGTGAAAATTTATCACGAACGTCTGTGTTCTATAATAATATCCACAATACTCACAGGAATATGTTCCATCCACTCTCTCAAAATGTAATCAGGTTTGCACACGGATGACTTTTGTGCGACCTCACGGTGTAAATTTAATATTGCATATGCAATTCATAATATAATACACTGTCCCCAAGAAACCTTAACAAATTCAAGACTACTGATTTTAAACAAAATTAGTATTTCATTATAAATATATAAAAAAAATTTAGACTCGGGAAAAATGACGACTTTGGGAAAAAAAATTAACTTTTCTACCCTAGATCTGCTGAAATTTTTATTTTACCCATTTATAAATAAAATAAGACAAACCCTAGAAAATTTTTCTTCCACATTTCAGTAAAAAATTTAAATTTCAAATAAATCTACGAAATTATAAAACTCAAGGCTTTCTAATTAAATTTTTTGTCTCTTCAAAAACCCGAGTGGACACGTGATGGCTTTTGTCATTCACTAAAAATTAAACAATTTAACATATAAAATCTCCAGCCAATACAAATCCTCTGACAGCGACATCAAGTCCCGAGGCAAATCAAATAAAATTACAGACAAAGCTGATGCACTAAAATCTGGTTGATGCAACCAAAGTATTCGAACTAGAGATTTTTTTTCGCTCCAAGCAACAGCAGTCCGTTCTATTCGTTCCTGAAATTCAATATCCCTTTTATTCCAGTTTAACGACCTTCGAATATATCCATTCTCCTGTCAAATCACTTTTCATTCCGTCTATTTAAATTTTTTCCCCTAAATTTTACCCAAAAAAAATGCTCATTATTTTTACAGCTACAACTTTCAAAACTTTTAATTGTCAACTGAATAATTTAAGTAATTAAAAATAATAGATTGTGTAATTGTCCAGTCTGACTTTGTTCAGACGTATCCTTTTTTTTTTTTCAAGTAATCTTACATCACCTCTGTGATAACATTTTTCCCCGGTGACGTAAAAAAAAATAAAAGTCTGAAAAGGAGAAAAGACACAATTAACTTAATTGCCTCAGTCTTTATTATTATTATTTTTTTTTTATGTTTTTTATTTCCCCTCCCGTACTAGAATAGCAATTTCACATGACAAAAAAAAAAAAAAAATAAATTCCATGACAATTCTCCCTGAGTCTCGGACCAAAACCGAATTTATTTTTCTCTTGATCTGTTGTACTTTTTTAAAAAAAAAAAATTAATTTATTCAAATACTGGATCTTTATTTGTGTCATCGTAGAACTTGGGCACTTTTTATTTTGCGGACAGCAACAAAAAGTTTAAAAATATTTATAATTTTTTTTTTGCTCATTTACTTTAAAATGAAACTTAACGGCTGAGTTTCGTGTTGCCACTATTTTACACGGCTTTTGTCTAAGAGTATACATTAATTTTCAGTAACATTATCTAACTTTTTTTAAACACAAACCGCATTTTTCTTTTTTTTATACAATTTATTTACTTTTTTTAAATTCATAGCCAAAGTATACTTAGCTCGTTGCTCTAATGTATGAGCTTAAATTAAGTTTTTTTTTTAACCAGAGAATTTTTTTAGATAACTTGATTAAAAAATATTAATAACGATGTTTAATGATTAAAAAAAAAAAAAAAATTTACTTGGAGTAATAAACTTTGATATTGAAATAATTAATTTTTATTTGAAACGAAGTTTATTCAGAAAAAGAGCAACGAGTTTTTATATATTTAGCTGTAATGAGTGTATAAGCAAGCACTGGCCTATAACCGGGGTCGACTTACTCGACAAACAAGTAGTCAAGTCAGCGTTAGTTTCTCTAGAGCTTGGACTTTTATATATTTGTATGTGTAATAATACGGACGTCTCTCATTTAACTTCATGAGCGCGACAAAAGTACGTCGGAGGAAGTAAAAAGTCTGGTAATAAATGAACAATTTTAACTTGATATAAAAGTTTTTTTACTAATTTAACTGTTGATTAAATTTTAAATAATTTAGTAACGCCATTTTTTTTTATTATTCAATTATTTTATTATTAGAGGATAGTAAAAAAATTTTCACAAGTTTAAAGTGCTCGTAATAATGCGGATTTTAATTTTTCAAACATTAAAATTTTTTTTTTGCTCATAAAAATTGTAAATGAATTTTTAAAAGGGTCAAGTGCAGAAAAGGGAAAAAAGGGCCTGCTACAAATTTTTTTTTAAATACTTAGAGTAATTACAAACGTCATTAGGGTGATTTGGACCACTCCAACAATAATTCTGATCAATTTTAAATAATTTTAATGATAAGTGAAAAATAATTTACTTTTTTTTTCTTAAAAAGTATATAGAGTCTTGTGAACACTTGAATCTTCTTAAAAAAAATTTCAACAACAAAACAAAATCTCGAAAAATAATTTATTCTTCAACAACAGTTTTAATAAGTAGTTTATATTTATTTTAAAGATATCGTTAAGCTCTGTGTCAGAGTTAACAATGAAATTCCACTCGACCGACTTCTGTGAGCCTCGAGACAAGTCCGGAAGCTCTTGAAACCGAATGACAAAAAATAAAAAAAAATAGGAGCGTAAGAAATGCGAAATAAAAAATAATAAAATTTAAAATAAACTCTGAGCGTTTCGAACTCGTCGCCCTTCTCGCAACAGGATTTTCACCAACAACTCTATGCTAAGACCGAAAAAGATAAAAACCGATTTAATTCGTGAATCTGGAACGCCGCCACGTCTCGTATTTCTCTACTTTACAACGGCCGTGGGATTAATAATCCAAGCGATGCGCCGGTGGATCCCAGGACGTTGCAACAAGGAGCTAAAAGAGCACCCAGACACCCCAGGAACCCCAGGGGGTGCACGAGCTAAAGATGAAAGAAATAGTTTTAATGCTGGAGTGAAAAAGGACAGACAGAGACAGATAGATAGATAGATATAGAGGCTTGAGTTCCGCACGAGCGGCGGCCCGTGGAGAAGCCAACTCTACAAGGCGGAATCGGCAACAAGGGAATAAACCCAACTCAGGAAACTCTCTCTCTCTCTCTCTCTCTCTCGCTTTCTCTATTCCTTTATATTCCTTCACTACCCTCAGCTATTTATCAAGGGACGTTAGCATGAAAAATAACCCATATTCACGCGACCGCGACCTTTACCGACAAATCCACTCCCGTTTCTACGGTTTTAAATATTTTAATTATCTGTACCCTAAACAAACTCGATTGAGAATTTGATTAATTAAATATCGTGTCTTCAGGATTAAAGAGGCAGAAATTGTTTAGGGAATTAAATAAATAATTGGCCGCAGAAGGAAAAATTTAGTGGAATACGATAGTTGCAGTACACGCAAAGATATCTTTAGCGAATTTAGGAGCCGAGTCCCGTGAGATCGCTCGGGTTATTGGAAAAATGAAATTATATTGAAGGTCTTTCTTGACTTGCTTTCTACCTCGGGGGAAGAGATAATGATACGTATTAAATTTAATTTCGATAGAAAAGGTTTATGTCGAAACAATATTTTATTTGTAGAATAATTGGAAATTGAAAGGCAATTAGACGGGATCGCTGGAGATAAATTATTTTTAATATCTCGTGGGTCAAAGGCGAAGCTTGAAAGTAAATAGCGCGGAAATGAGCTTTTAAATGCGCTGGATGTTAAAAGTTTTTTAAAATTTTCAGATATAATATATGTGGACTATCTACATTGCAAATATATGTTTTATGAGTAAAATTTTTTTTTGAGTGGAGATCTAAAATGTTCAAACATTAGCTTTTAATTTATTTCTCAAGAAAACGTTCTGTTAAATAGAACCGATGTAACTTTTAAAAAATAAAATGTTAATTTTAATTGAATAAATATGTCGATAAAAAATGAAATAAAATGTTTAAAATGTTACAGGAACTGATGACGAAGAACAACCGGCGAAATTGGCGTCGACTACTAGCTGGTGCATTAATAGCGATTGTCGTTCTGGTTCTGCTGATCGCGGCGATAATTCTCCTGACTGGTGGCCCCGATTCCGGAAGCTCTCGAACGACGACCACCGCATCTAGCATCACTCTCGAAGAGTGGCTCGGGGGCTGGCTATCCACTAAAAGCTTTAATGGCACCTGGCTCAGTGGTCAGTAAATTTTTTCTCTTCCATACATGAAAACATTTTTTATTTCCTTTAACCAACATTTCCCTTCTCTCTCAACTTCCCCTACCAGAGCTTTCACCCTCGCTCAAAATTTAAAATCTCACCCATCTTTAAATTTAAAAATACTCAACCAATTAGCGAGTAGTTATCAGCACTTGAACATGATAGTTTAAAGTTAATTTTAAATTACATTAAGTGAGCAATTATCGGTCTCCAACTTGGAATGCCATCAAAATAGTTAAATTTAAAACACTAAATGGGAACAAGGAATAGCAAATATCTATATATTTTCGGCAAGTACTTGGCCGTTTAAACTTTTAAAAGTGTATCGTGCGCACAAGTACAGAAGTGGTATAACCGACGTATAAAAGTAACAAAGTACCGGGAAATAAAATGGCTGTAAAGTGCTGGTGGGGATAATGGCGTTGATGAAATTCTTCTTAAGTGTGGACAAAACTTTGAGATTAAAATCTCTCTCTTTATAACCACTACCTACTAAAGTATTTTTCACATCCAACTACTCTGTTTACTTAACATTTTTTTACTTTTTTCCTAAACGTTTTATATCCATTTGTTTTGCTTTTTCCCATTTATTTTCTCAAACATTAGCCAGCAAAAAAATACATTTATTTATCTGAATTAATTTCTGAGAATACTCTCTTGAAACTTTTTCATTAGTTCACTGAGACTAAACCGTGCCTACATATTTCACAAATAAAACAAGAAATTCTGCCAAAAATTTTCCAAAATTCGAACTTTTGGTTCCGTCAATTATATCTAGCAAGTATGAACTGTGCCATAAACTTGTTGAAGAAAAAGAGTTGATGGCATGTGTCTGTTATACAGCTGATGGGTTCCTCGGAATCTCAAAGCCCAGGACAAGGGGCCAGGGTTGAGTTGAGCGTCCAAACACGCCGCGTAGTTTGATCAACAAAGCCAAGGCACTGTCATTGTGCGGAATTCCAACAACGCAGTGGTTCTCGAGAAACAACTATACACTCGGTGGTGTAGCTGTTGGAATAGCTGCTGTGTCGGACTGTTGCAGCAGCACGTCTCGTCACACAGGATGCCCTGGGATGTTGAGATTACCCAGGAAGATCGTTAACGCGATATATTATTGAGGCGATAGCACCAAATAGGGTCATAACACAAGAGCCCTAGCTCTGACTTGAACCTTCTCTACACATCCACACATTTGTATATATCTATATATCAACATGCAGAGCATGCAAAGTGTCTACGTATCTATATATGTTATCAAGTCTCTTCGGCACAAAGATATGTACATGTACATATCATATATATAGGATATGCGCTGTACCGTGTGTTCCAATAAGCCACGAGTACGTGCACATACTCATAACCATTCATGTGCATTCTATTTGTCCCGTGCGATTTAAACTCGGTTTACAGTATGACGAATAAAATTTATTGACAAATGCTTCTATTGGAGCAGTGGATTCTGATAACACAAGTCGCCGACAGACTGACAATCTTTTGCTGGTGCTATATTAGCTTCAGTCTTGACACATATTTCACACTTGGGACGCAGTAAAAATTTTTATGACAAGGGATTTACTTTATCTTCATTTCATTCAAGGCTTCATTCCTTCGGGGACTTTCAATTTGTTTCGACGGTCAAACCGATTGACTACACCCCGTAAACTTTTGTCGCAACTTGTGTGCTGATGGTTAATTTGAATATTCGAGTACGGAAAATAATTCGGTTGAGTGAAAGTAAATTTTGAAATTGGGTTTAAAGTTCAGAGGAGCTTTAGCTTTGTAATGCTGATGACAAATGTGGTAAGTTTATAATTGCAGTATTAGTATATAAAATCGATAGTTATAAAATTGACAAGGGTTAGAATGAGTAATCTATGGGGAGATTCATCGGATTAGCTGTCGTGTCCACAGCTGGTCGTCTTCGGCAACCGGAGCTGAACTATCCCCGTTAACTTTAGTACAGCGTGTGCGGTTAATCGATGCTGAAAGCTCTCTTCACCAGACATTGGGACGCGTGTGTGATAACTTTTTGCGGTGTAAATCCCACAATTTGATAAACACTTGATCAACTTGCTCATCCGTCACGGGAATAATTACTCAACTTTCAAATGTTATACGTAAAGTTGTTTGAGAAAATGTTTAATTATATTTTTCACGAGTTTCCAGCTGATTTACTGACAATCAGAAACAAGATGTATTTTTATTTAACATGACTTTCAATGGGGAAATAAAAAAAATAAATAACGTAAATGATTAATTGGACGCTTAGAACAGAGACGTAAATAAATAAATTGGATAAAAATAAAGTATAAGGTGTTGATTAATAGAAAATCGTTAGAGACCCAATGCGCCTCTACAAACTCAATTGTGTTAGAAAATAATTGCACCGAGTAAAGCAAAAAACTGTCCCACTGTCACTGGAAAATGTTTGCTCCGGGCGGATTTTTTACCCAGATTTTTTTATTTTTTCTCTCATTTCAAACTCGACAGTTCCCGCGATTGACGACTGAAAATTTATTTTTTTATCTGTTTTCAGTTTTAAATCACTTGTCTGTTTTTTTATTTATTTAAAACTAAAAAAAATAAAGTTAATATTTATCTAAAAAAATTTACCAACAAAAATTAATCTCAACATGCTCCCAAAAGGACTATTTATCAAATAATAATAACAATAATCGTCTTGACACACTACAAATAGACAACAATCTATATATTTTTTTTCCTAATACTTATTTTTATTCGTTCTAGGCTATATATATTCCAGCCCAAGACCTCTGGGGTAATATATAACACTAGGGTAAATCGATAAAAAATACATGGGTGTAAAAAAAAAAAAAACATAAATAAATAACAACCCTCGGAGAATTTAGTGATCTCCAAAAGCAGCCATGTGACTAAAATCAAAATACTTGTACTATTTTATAGACTTTTTTTATGAACGAAAAAATTTTTATTTACACTAAAATTTACCTCCCGTGAAAAAATCTTTATATAAAATTTAAATCTATCACTTCATGAAAAAAATTAAGTGGGTCGTTATCGGTATAAAATTTAAAAAAATTTCAACCCAAGTTCAGTGTAAAGTCATAATTACAAATATTTTTTTGATAATAATAAAATTTTTGAACTTGTGTAAAATTTGACAAATGAAATCTAAAAAAAAAAAAACTGATACCCAACGAGTTTTTATTTAAAAAAAAAAATTAAATTTATGAAACAAAAGATCGTTTACCCAAACAGCAGCAAAAAATAAATATACACGAGTTAATATAACAATGGAGGGTTTCACAAAGGAAATGAATGAACGTAGACAATCTTTGTGAAGCGACCAATTACACCGGAAATGACACGTACTCAATGTCCGTCGATCGCGAACAGAAACAGAGTGAGGGTTATGCACACGATGGGATAGGATATATGTACGATGTCAATCCTTCCAGTTGAATTGCAATCGAAATTCGCGGTGGACACACGCGAAATCAATCTCCACTTGTACCGGGCCATAGCTATAAGCTATAACCATTCCAGCCATGGTATGGCTTTCACGCCGGTATTATACAATTACTAATACACAACCGATGTCTCTCGTCTCTGGTCTCTGGTCTCTGGCTGGTGGTCTCTGGTCTCTGGTGTGCAACTGCTACCACACCAACACAATATACAACAATACCAAACGATATTCACTTTCACAGCGCAAGTGTCACGCGTTAATATCCGGATACCCAGAATCCCTCGTAAAATCGATTTCTCACTTCCTGTCCTCTTGATGTCGTTTATCGATATTTAGCTGATAGTCCTCACCAATTCAATTCGAATCCAACACAATCTACTACGATCTTCCGATTTTCCAATAGGATTTCACCCAACGCATCCGATATCACACACACGATTTTACATTCAAAACTCCATTGAAAATTTAATTATTTTTTTCGTTTGTTTTATTGTTTTTACAGACGATGAAATTCTCTACCAAGACGAACTGGGAAATCTGATGATTTACAATGTTAATGCTGACGATTCGAAGCTTGTGTTGCCAATTACTAACCCGGTGAGTATTTTCATAAATTATTTTCTCTAAAAATTTTTCACGAAATTTAAAAATCAAATTTTCTGACTCCTGCATTTAACAGAGTCAAAAAAAAAAAAAAAAAAAAAATTATAAACTAGTTCACGCGTGATGTAAAAAAAAAAAAAGTTCGAACTTAGTACTTTGTAAATGATAAAAGTTTATCAAAAACAAAAAGCACTTCAGTGATAACTGATGACTGTAATGGAACAAAGTTGGGATTTAATTAGCGGAGAGTAAAATTTAGACTAATATGTGGAATAAATAATAGGTTAAATGAAAAAGTTTGTTGGGTTTTCAGTTTAGACAATAACATTGTTAGTCTGTTGATGGTACTCGTTGCATGGTATTTAACTCACGGGATAATTAAATCAATAGGGACAAGTAGTTTCGGCGGTGGGTGCAGACTACAGTCTCTAGTCGTTAACGAGACGGAAACGGAAGCCTCAAGGCTCAAAAGTCTACAATACAATTTGTCTTACAGCCGTGCGCGTCGGTTATTCTGTTCGCGAATTGGAACTCTATGGCTTATAATAACAATAACAACAGTTGAATGGTAGACATTGGAATAGTACAGAGTAATTTCGTCGATGTCGCAGGTCTAGTGTACCGACTAATTAGTGCCGCAAGGCAGCCGCGAGCGTTAATTTCTCCGTGGACTCTATTCCAGAACGACCGACAAGTAAAGGAAAGCCCTCGACGCTTCTCGACGCTGTACTAGCTCTCGATGCTGGTACACATGTGTGTACATGTGTTATACCAAGTGACATACGTTGAGTACGTGTGCCGGGGGATGTCTGGGGTGGATGCATTAGTGACTAGTGGAAACTTGGGAAATCAGCCGGAGAACCGACTAAAGATCTAATATAACTATAAAAACCTCTACGTAATATATATAATATATATAATGTAAAGTGTACTTTGGTCGAATGTGTCGTTTGGGTAAATCTAGGATTTAATATCTACAGGAATATTATTATTATTTTTACTACAAGCAATTTGTTGAAAAATTCAGTTTATTAAAATTTTTTTTATGGCAAAAAATTTATTTGGTTCATTTACCAGACGCTTGTGAAAAATCGAGTGAAACATGCCAGCTATTAGTTTTTGTAAAATAAAATTGTAAAAAAATTCTTTGAATTTCGTTTTAGTAAATAATAAATTTTTTGTTTGTCAATTTAAATTAATTAATATAAAATTGAATATTCGTAGTACAGTATAAATAAAAATAAATTTTTAATAAAACTAAATTTTTCAAATTATTATTTATCAACATGAGTATAATTAAATAAATAAAAATAAAGTTTTTTCGTACTGAATTTCAGGTTCTGGGATCGCCATTAACTTTTGACTTTAAATTATCACCGGATCGAAATTATTTACTCGTAATGTCAAATCATCAAAAGGTGAGTTATTATTTGTTATTATTATTATTATTATTATTATAATATATGAGAATACATGAATACGAGAGAGAGTACTAAAAAACGTACTTCATTGGGGGGATTATGATAATGGAAGTGAATGAGAGAAGTGCAGTGAAGAGATAAATGTAGACTGTAGCGAAATGTACAGCGGGATGTTAACGTTAACCGTAACGGGAAAGTACCGAAGGTATGGGTGAGAAGGATTCAGAGCAGGGAAAGAGAGCGGCGGGAGGATAGAGACATTTACATGCGAATGAGATGCCACGATTTAGGGCGGTGAGGTTTACGTAGAGCACAATGGACCGTGATTGCATTGGCGTAACGCATTGCTGATTGCGCGTTGACGTTTGAGCAACTGCTACCAAAGCCTTCTTGTGCCAACGATCAAACCTCCCTATTTTCATTATTATTTTCTCTTAAGTATTTTCTGTTATTTCCCCGAAAGAGTCAACACTTTTCACACCTTTTTTAATCCTAATTTTTATCACGTGCCTCCAATAGACCAGAAAAATTTTGCGCTGTCAATTTTTATTATCAAGAATTTATTCATCTGTCAAATTTTTTACTTCCGGATGAAATAATCAGAAAAGAAAATTTCTTAAACAGTTGATGCCTCAGGCGAAATTGTTGTATATTTTCTAAAAATTTCGAATTTAGGATGATTATACTGATTAGTCATCAGTTTTCTTCAAACTGAAATCAGCCAAGTCCTTGATAAAAAAAAAGGAAACCAAATTGCTGGTTTGTCGCTGGTACTTAAATTTAGGAATGTATGAAGAATTTTCTATTGGCCAATAGATTCGTACATTACTCGACTATTAGAGCGACCCCTGAAGAAAAACCAGATCGAAATTCTTGGCAATTTTTTTTAAACAACTACTCAAACCACTTTGGCGACGATGGAGGATAAATTTTCAGAGGGAATTTGGTCCAGAATTGCTGACGTGAAATTTTATGCGACCAACTATAAATTAACTAGTATTTAATATATTAGTCTGGAAAAAATAGATGTATTTAGATTCGATGGAATTTAGTGAGGCCAAACCTGAAAAATTGATTTATTTTCCGGGTAGTTATTAACGAAATCTAAAATTCTCTGCACAGTAAATAGAATAACTAAATAAGTAAGTCTCTAGAAATAAAACCCAAAACAAGCTGTTATTACTGTGAAAATATTTGTATAAAATATCAAATCTAATTCGGTATGCTGTGTAGGTAATAGTAACAGACTAGAATCTATTTACCAAAGCAATGATTAGTATTACTGCTAGTTAAAGCTTAATTGTTTGTGTTTATGCTCAACGATCGCTCGGATATAGTAAATTCTGAATAATGTTAACTCTGATATCCTCGTAAATTAATAAATACTAAAAGGGCTGCTGGTTATTTTGCGAGATTGCGATTAATAACGATGACAATGTTGATTGAATTTCCGCATTCACTACAATTGACTCGCGCATAACCGCGTTAATCTGATCCGTAAACACGCCATTTATTAATCGCAAATCAGATATTACAAATCACAACTCATTGACCGAAAGTCAATGGTATAAATTTATTTTTCATTTTTCTTACAGTCTAAGTAACTAAATTTGTATTTAGATTTAAAAAAAGTGATTTATGCTGAAAAAAGAAATAATCGTTTAGCGATCCGGGGTTTCCTGGGGAATAAATTTAAAGTAAATGGAAATAAAAAAAAACGTTTGATTCAAGTATCTGTCAATAGACCGTAGGGATGTGAACGAGAGTATTTTAAAAAAATGTATTGAATTGAATAGGATGTGGACTGCGTTTGTGGTAACGACAGATTTACAAATATGCTTTGACTTGTTTTTAAAAGTAATGTGTTTTTTCATCAGTTTGTTTTTATTTCAAATCTATTCAGCTGTCGAAAAAATTATTTTTTATTTCTCTAATAAACATGTTTATGTTTTTATTAATGTTCGTTTTTTGAAATAAATATGTTGTCGAGTATTCAGAATACAAATAAATTTATTTGTTTCAAAAAAACGAAATGATATATTGAAGATGTATATATATATATATATATATATATATATATATTTTTTTTTTTTTTAAAAACAAATAAATATATAAATAAATAAATATGAGTGGGGAGAGGGTGAGAGAAATTTTAGTGAAAAGGTTGAGGTCCGGAAGGGCGTCGGCACTCCAGTGTGCGCAGGATTCGAATGTTGATTTGCCGGAGATAGGATATCGCGTTTGCAAGTTCAACCAGGTTGTGCAGAAGCACACGGTGGCACTTACACGCACGTGTTCGACCGGATCGTTTCGGTAATCGAACACTGCCCATTAATACTCTGCTTGAGGGCTACAGCTTACACGTGGCCATTTGCATATAATTATCTCGGATTTTTTTTCTACCAAATGAGGATTAAATTAAAACAAAAAAATTTGAAAAATTTTACAGCGAATAATTAATACATTTTTATTTCAAATAAGGAATAAATTTAAAAAAATAAATACTGTTATAACGAAAAAAAAATATCCAGTTCGAAATTTTGCCGCCAGGTGGCGCAGATTCAAAAATCGTCTCACATGTACAAGTGTACGTAACGTAAAAATTATGAGAACTTTGGAATTTTAAATGAAATTTTTTATAGTAATTTTTAAAAAAATACTTTACAGAATTATTACTGATTGAAAGTAATATTCCAGTTAAAATTACAGTGTCAATAATTTAAAAATGGAAAATTGTATTTTAGAGATAATCGATAAAAAAGTTTTAATAAAACAGAGCGTGTCTTTAAAAAACATTTTATTGCATCATAAAAATGAGAATAGCAGGTATCAATTAAATGTGAAACTAGACATTTTAATTTTGATTCAACGACAAATATTTGACGATTGAAAACACCCAATTCAATTTATACCGTTCGCTCACAAATAGACTTTTCAAAAAAAAAAAAAAAAAAAAATAGCTATACAAAAAGGCAGAATTAATAAATAAGACATCTGGAGCGTGGTGAATTCTCATCGGCACGATTATTTCTTCGCCGTGACTGAGTGCAT
This sequence comes from Microplitis demolitor, assembly GCF_026212275.2. Classification (NCBI taxonomy): domain Eukaryota; kingdom Metazoa; phylum Arthropoda; class Insecta; order Hymenoptera; family Braconidae; genus Microplitis; species Microplitis demolitor. The sequence goes on along the minus strand of NC_068551.1, from coordinate 604,608 downwards.
GAATGTATAAATAAAATAAAAAAATGTGACAATCAAAATAAGAATTGATGTTTCGCGTGCAGAATATATTTATATATTTCCACGCTATTTCCCCATTTTTCAACGAATAAAATATTAGTTTTTATTGATAAATATATATATATATAAAAGTAAATACATAAAAAAGGAAGTAGTATCAATCTCGAGTTTTATTGGAGGAAATATATTTATATTAAAAATAATAATAATAATAAATTCCCGAAGATGTTACAAGAAAAGCTTGTCACTGTATCGAACAACGCACGTGACAATATCGTTGAATTTTCAATGGATTATTTTCTGCGTGGAGCAGTGTAAGGCAGAAAAGAGTAGAGGGAGCTGTGGGTGGAAGCAAAATAGCGAAGAGGGATGAGAATGATGATAAGTGAAGTAAAGGAAGAGTTTGGCATGCTTGAGAATCCCAGGTATATCTATCAAACAGAATACTAGGTCTTGTAACAGCTATACTGTACTACACTATATTGTATGCAGAATACAGTGGTGCCACTGTGCAGCTAGAGAGCTAGAGAAGCTAGAGGAGATGTACGGCGTGAATACCAACAAAAGCCTCTACAACTCACTACAATAGTGTGAACTGCTCGTATTCCGAATTTAGATATGCCAATGACTATTGTTCGATGTGGTATGTTCCGATGTACAAAGCTTACCCTTTTACTTTGATTATTGTTGTTATTTATTACAAAGTACAATCAGGCTACTCCATTTTCTTATTTTATTTACTAACTTTCAGATTGTTTATTCTGATAATTTAATTCTTGTTTAAACAGTCAATAAATATAAAGAACACTTTGATGCCGCCGAAACGTGCCTGGAATTTTTGATCAGATTGTGGTCGAAATTTGCGATGTGATTATTCTTGATAATGATAACAAATCACAAATAAACTAGAGCTTTTTAATCAGTAGATAAAATTGATTACGAAATATATGCGACATTAATAAAACGCGCCCTTATTTATATATACTATCGACAAGATTTTAGTCGGCCCGCGTTACCCCGTTTAGGCATTTGACAAAAAAATTTAATAAACATTAAATTTAATGTATTTACTAAAAATTTTTATTAGCTAACATACCATTAAATAAATGTAAGATAATTTTGTACATAAATTCAGCCATAAAAATTCTCTTTATCCCGGACATTATCCCCCATCTAAAATATTAAAATTTTATTATCAGATAATAAATTCCGTATAATACAGCCCATATATTTAACAATGTACTATATAACAAGCCATGATTTTATCAGGAAACGTAAACTGCTGTTTGAAACCATGTGTAAGCTCAAACCAGTCTCTGAAATGGCGGTTAATTTTAAGTGACTTTACCCGCTCGTAATAGTCGCCCACCAATTCAGGAAAAGTACTTTCCGCAAACTGTCGATTCCACTCACGATACCAATTCTACTGGCGCTATCATCCACTTGAAGCCTTAACGCATTATTATATCTGGAAATACTTGAGCTCGTGGATACGGACGCGACATCGGATGTACGGATCGACTCGAAAAAGTCATTTTCTGGTTCAACTGTCCGTTTATTTTTCTACCCACCGGAAATTTACACACAGATGTTGCTGCAATTATCAAGATTAAATATTTATTGCAGTGGACGGAATGAACCGACGAATGAAAATATCAATTGGATCAAGCGACTACTGATTAATAATTCCCATTAAATCCTGGGGGATTTATAGTAATAGAGTAGGATTGTCAGTAAGAGTTAAGAGGAGGTAAGGAGGACGCGAGAAGGAGAAGAAGGGGAAAATGGATTAATGTCATTAGGAATCAAAGACAAGCATTGGAACCTCGAAGCTCGTTAATCTTCGATTGGATGTACGTGAATTTACCCAAGGGCTAAATACCATAGTCTGGGAGATTTGTGAGTCCATAGACCATTTGCTATTGAGGACTGAGCTGTAGACGTGAATCTGCTTAATATACGTTATATTACTTAGGTTTATTACGGCATAATAAGCTTCGGGCTTTAGAGCCTACGACACTCTGATAAGTTTTATTAGGATCAAAGTTTTGATGACCTATCAACCTACCCGCCATTTATTACTTTCAGTAATTTTTTTTTTTTTTTTTCGCAAAAACTTTTTTATTTTCCCACTTTGTCATTATCGAAAAAAAGTAATTATGTTTTTTGATACTTGATCGGAAATGAATCAAAAAGTTTTCTACAATTGGGGGCTTTTCTCATTTTTTCCGAGTTTCATTAGTTTTTCGATTTTCAACAGTCGAAATTTTTTGATACAGTTCTGAGAAGAAAATAATAATAATAATAATTCAGTCTTTACTTCCTACTGACTCGATACCCATAAAAATTAAACAAAAGCGTCAGAAGAAAAATCCTAATAGCTTTTTTTAAATATTTTCCTCATCGATCATGACCAAAAAGTATCACTTTCACCCATTTCCATCAAAAATATAAAACATTTTAGAGCATTCTTTGAGCTTTCCTCTCACAAATAATACCACTCCTCATTAGTTTAATTTGAATTTCGCAAGATAAAAACATTTTAATGAAACCCAAATTGCGATATAAATTTGATCCTTAATACTCTCGAGCTTCCTCCAGATCCAAACGCTCATTTCACTTTGACTTTAGGATCGTTTGGCTGCGATAACGAATCTATGAAACATAATATTGGTCTAGAGTCTTGAACATTGTTGTTGAATAAAGTTTAAAGCGAAATTCCTTCTTCTTCTTCTTCTTTTTGTTCTCTTCCACCTTGGAGCCCACATTCTAGGATACTCAAGCCTCAGATCAGCAGACTAGTGTTCATCCAATCGAGCCTTATGGTGTTCGTGACTTATCGATATATGTGTGTACACTCGCGTGTAAACCTTCAAGGAAACCCAAGCTCGCTTTTTTCTGAGGGTAAGACACCAGCGAACGCCAAAGTCTCAATAAAATTATACATAAGAGCAAACAAATATATAATGAAATAATAAATGTTAATTTAGTGTGTTAATGGAAATAAATGTATGTAGTAAGCAGTGATGTGGATTTAAACGTGTAGGAAAATTCAGGTAGGAATGCGATGTATCCAGTGGTGTAGCGTAATTAGCGATAACGCAGACGAGCAGAAGCGTGGTCAATTTTCGAGCAGGTGTACGAGCTCCCTCGCCACCAGTTAACGATCTCTAGCCACATGACTAGGTAGATGTGCTCCCATTCCATTTCTATCCACCCTCTTCTCTGCTCTCCTCTCATTTGGTCTGCTCTAGTCTATACTCTATGGGCGGTATGGCTACGGTTTAAAGTACCAGCAGTGTCGCAAACATACAAACACCATCTGTCTGACTATTACTCGTCTAAGCTCCTGTATTTATAAAATCTCTCAAATCTCACTCACATTATCTAATTTCATTTCTACTATCTCCATATTCTAATTACTTATTACTTTGTACCCTACATTAGAATTATTATATAAATTAAACTACAGAATTGTTTCAAATATTTTTGGGATATGGGGAGTTAACCCCCAGATTTAACAAAAAATTTTATTTCGTCATTTATGTCCTCGCAAAAATTAACAAATATAAAAATAATTAGTAATAAAATTTTAATGGTTTAGTTTGGCAATAAAAGTATAAATTTAATCGTGTGATAACTCAATTAAACACACATATATTTATATAGATATATAGGAGCAAGAAAGCAGTTTCCAGAACAATGGCCTTGGCAACGAGCGGAAATTTCACATTGACTTCCTATTAAACGCAACTCCGATCGGATCGTTCCGGTTGCGATTTAGATCGAAACTAAATTTTATTATTATGTTATTTTATTTTTTGTTTTATCATCACAATGGAGCCGAAAAACAACTTTAATACTTACGGCATGTAAACTTCTCTCAACTTGATTTTATTTAAAAAGTTTAAGTTTTGGCTCCGTAACTTCGCGAAGTTGAAGACAGAGTTCATGTTAATAAATTATAAAAGCTGTTTTTTTGTTTACTTTTTTTTTTTTTCCTAAGCAAAAAGGTATTTTTATCAGCGACAATTTATTTTATCACACTCTGTATGCTTGAATTTGGAAAAAAGCCAAAAAATAAAACAACCAGAGACCGACACGAAGGGTTTGTCGAGTGTTTGAGTGCATAGGCCAACAATCCGAGTGCTCGGAGCCGCGTGAAGCACTGAGCCGAGAACAGAGTACCCAAAAGGGCCGGATTATGCGAAAAACCGTCGGATTAGCTAGTCGAGGAGCAAAAGTGCAGGCTAAGCAAGAAGTTAACCTCTCGCTTTAACACTTACTTAACCCTCTCGCTCCCTCGCGCTTCATGCTTACAGTCACTCGAGATAAATCATACTACCCCTCTCCAATCTCTTCCCTTCCTTTCCGGCTGCCATTCAGATAATTAACTTTTTTTTTTTTTTATTATTATTATTATTAAATTCGTAAATTGCTGATTGCCACTCAAGAATGTCAATTAATCAATCGTCAAATTTTAAATTAATTCAACTTCAAACTTTAGTTGAATTTAATTTAATTTTTTTATTTTACCAACACGCTTCTCTCATTCCAATTTACAAACTTCATTTGTGAGGAATTAAATTTATTTTTAAAATTTATTTAACTTCAATTTTAATTTTATTCATCCATCAATGTATACTCACGGTTAAAGTGAATATTAATTAGTTTTTTAACTAAATAAACAAATTTTCATATGAAAAAAAAAATTACTACGAAATTAATTGAATTATTATCATGAATTATTTAATATGCTAGTATTTGAATAAACAAAAATTTAATTACATACTTTTGACATGCATTTGAAAAATTTCGCGGTACAAAAATTAATAATTTTGAAACTGTCAGTGTAATTTTTAAAAATCGGTCTCTTTGATCTAAAAAAATTCAACTTATGATAAAAAAATATATTAAATATCCTCAAGTAGATAAAATAAACTCAGAATGTCAATAATTAGAGAGAGGATTCTCTTGGAAAGTGAGTGGGCTTAAATGTAGAGAGCTTTTGATAAGTGGAAACGGTAGTGGCTCACCAGGACAAACCTCTATTCTCGGTTAACTCTAATAGCTGTTCAGGATCAAAGCATGTATACCTGCATACATATATTTACTTGAATAGAAGGTATTTTATATATATATATAGAGAGAGAGAGTATAGTAGCCGCGAAAATAACGTATCATGCGATAGTATCAAAAGCGTTAGTATGTATTCGTAGAAATGATTTATCACATATCTCTGAAAGAGTTAATGGAAGCAAAATAGCACCGGGGCACTATGAATCCTTCCATATCGACGAGCATTATTGATGACGAGGTCTCGATACTGAATGCTATCTCCCGTACCGACACAACCTATTATTTATTGCTGAGAACTGTTGACTATTAATAGCCGTCTCTAGCTCCAACTATGTACGATTTACTGTTATAATACCGAGATATTTGTATACACATATTTATATTAATATATATACGGGTGTGTTTCTGTGTGTGAATGCGGATATTTCACAACAAAGCTTAAAATCCCGCGTATTCAATTCAATAAACATGTTATGGAATTTTTCTTTACTTGGCTGTTTGGAAACTCGCTCGATTTCAAAATAAATCTAACTGCTGAAAATATTGATAACGATAAATATTTATTTATTGATTAATACATTTTTTTACAATGAAATTTTATTTGTTTAATCATTACGTCATTTTCTGTTGCAGTTCTTTCGGTACACCTACCTCGCTCAGTATCGGATCGTCAATTTGAAAACTATGTAAGTAATTATGTTTTTCAGACTTATAGTAATTAGTTCTACCGACTTGTTTTTTATTTTATTTTTCCTACTGATTTATTTCCGATAATTAGTCTAGAAGTTATGAATCAGTTTCTGGAATTTACTTGGGTTTATAATTAATTTATTTCTACAGTAATTATTGACGAAATCTCTCGTCATTCTGGTGCACTTTGAAGGGAAATTTATGAGGATTTAAATAAAAAATAAATGAATCCTTAATATTGAAGTTCCTGAAAGTTATAAATTTTTAATTAATTCCCTTTTTAATCAGTAGTAATTTTAATAATTCTTAAAGGTCGGTTTTTAAAATTTATAACTCCTACGACTTTGAATATTAAGGAATGATATATTTTTTTATGACTTCCTCATTAAATTACCTTTAAAATGACCTATAATCATAATCTTTTTCCCCAATAGTTAAGCAGTAAAATGTAGTTTAAAAAAAACTTTAGTGGCAAAAATAAATTATTTTTTATATTTATAATAAAAAAAAAGTCACTAGATTATTCAAAAATTAGCATTTTAATCTGAAACGAGATTTTACGGTCTCAAATAAGTCGAGAAGTTTAAAACGCCGCAGAAATTAAGTAGTCGCTGGTTTTCTCCCTCTTTTCCAGTGACTTAATATTTAAGAACGCACTGAAAATAATAACAATAGAGAAATAAAATGAAAAAGTGAATAACAGAAAGCGGATGATTAGAAAAATAAGTTTAAACGATGTTTTGAAACTCAGCTGAAGATTTTCGCATCGTTTGCAACTTTTTTTTCTACTCCTCTTTATCGTCACTTCCTTCAGACACACTCAACCCTTACTTACGACTTTTAAATTTCTACTTTACCGTCTCTCTTTTTCATACCGCTTCTACAAACAGCTTTACATTTTTTATTATTTTTAACGTCCATCTATTTTTTTACGCAAGATCTTAAATTAAAACTTTTCAAGACTATCCTCTTGGTAAAACAATTTTTACATTAAATTAACTTTTTTTCTTCACCAGATAATAGTGATAACAGTAACAATATCAATACCTATAACAATAATGATAATAATAATAATAATAATAATAACAATTGAACTGAATTTTTTTTCAATTTAAAAACTTTAGATGAGCTTCTTGCAGCGCAAAATTTTTTTTTTATTGTTAACTTTATATATATTTATAAAACAAAGATAAAATAATATAGAAATATCATATGTTTCTTTATTTAGATTTTCTTAATGACAATGCAAGTATTTTATGTAAAAAGAATAGAGTATTATACACATATCACATTAGAGATATAAGGGCATATATATATATATATATAAATATATAAAGAAGACCTGAGAACTACGAGAGTATAAAAATTTATGGTTTTCAATAATTTTTTCATTCAGAAAAATAAAAAAATGAAAAAATACAAATTTTGGCAATTCAAAATTTTTTTATACGCCCATATTGACTCCTGACACTCATTCCGAGGATCATAATGGCGTATAAAAAAAGTAATAATGAGTAAAATTTGTATTTTTTCACTTTTATATTTTTGTACGAATAAAACATCGATTGGAAGCGAAATAATCTTTTTATACGCCCTTGTACCTTTTCAATAGCGCTTTTTGCTAGAATTCGCCTTTACGGCAGCTGTAATGTGATATATATGTATGTCAAGCAATAAAAAAATGATTGAAAAGAATAACGTGCATCTCACGTTTGTCAGCAAAAAAATGCCGCGACAATTTCTAATTGCACTGAAAACTCGAGAGTATTAATCGATCATTTGTGTGACGTTTATAGTGCAGTATCGCACAAAAAAGTTTGACACAAAGGGATGATATATTTAAGATATTGCATTATTTTCCTTTATATATATTTAATTTGATAAAGTAATAAATGTCATACTTTTGAAATAAATTGAGCGAATCAGGTCAGGAAATTTATATTCAATCAATCATACTAATGACATATATAAGTCAAAAATAACATTTTTTTAATTAAAACTTCTATATTCCATCACTATATTAATTGAAATATATATTTTTATTCATGTATTGTATAATTATTCAGTTTGCGTATTTTTGTGTATCCAACTAGCTCGAACTAATGTTCAAAAAGTAAAACCCCTTTTTCAATTAAATTCCGTAATTAAATAACAATCTGACTGCACAGTTTTATTGAAACTGACGTTTAATCATAAAATTAATAAAAAAAAAAAAATTTTCGTTACATCGGTACTTTGGTAAACGATCAATCAGCCAAACCGCACGTTCCTAGGAATCCGTTTACGAGATTTAAACTCCTTCGAATGAACGCACATTAAAATCGATGCTAATTTTTTTTTACTTTTTCCTTCTATTCACATAACATATTTATCCCTATACAATTTTTATATTTGGATAAATACGTAACATAAGTATCTATGCCGAGCATGTGAATTTTTCACAAACCATCGAGGGTATTCAGAGGCAAAATGGGTGCAGGTAAATCGGGTGAAATTTAACTCTATACAAAAATTCAAGATATCACAATAGCAATGGCTATTTTATTGGCTTCGAAATTTAAAACGCGCATACAAAAAATGCTCTCGGCCATGTTCGTGTTATCGGATTATCTGGTCTCGAGGGTAATAAAAAATAAATGCGATAAAAAATCTGTCATAGATATTTTTCGATTTCACCAATTTAAACTCACGGAATAAATATATGTATAGACATATATAACTGCAGGTCATTAGATTTGTAAAATCAAACGATAATAACTTTTTTTTTTCATGGTTCTATTGAGTAAATAAATATTACAAAAATAATTTTCAAAAATCTGAACAACAATTGACCCTGTAGATATACATGGACGTCTATTTGAAAATAGTCAACATAGCATCATAGGACCTCGAAACGTCGAGACTTGAAAAAAATCTGATTTTCGAAAACCGGACTGAAATCTATAACTTCCTTTTTTTTGTAATTTTCAATTTTCATAGCAAAGTTTAAAAATAAAAAAGTAGGAATCAGAAATCGCATATATCAAATGTTCATATATTTATTAAAATATATCAGACAATGTATGGAAATAAAGTAGAACATTACTTTGAATTCGTGTTAAAATTTGTTCAAAGAAAAAAATTGATAATTTTCTTATCAAATCTATCAAACAAAAAAATAAAACCAAAAAACCAACGTACGAAAAAGGATAAGAAAAGAGAAAAAAGTAAGTGTATAAGTGAATGAAGAAAAAGTTAGCAGATCGGTGAACTTGAAAGACTTAGAGCAAAGGATAAGAAGTGTATAGGATTTGAGACGAGGGACAAGGATAAAAAATGGTTGGAGCTTATCCTCAAGATATTCAGCTGCGTCTTTATATATTTTTCTTAGTACTATGTATGATAACTCCCCTCTGTTCGGGTGGCTGCAGGTCAGGGTGTGCTCAACGACCTACAGCCCCTTTTCCGATTTAAAGACGCAGATTTCCACCGCGTTATCGTCGGAAAATCTCCGACCCTAAATCTCGGATTTTTTTTAATCCTCAGTTATCACTTTAACGCACGGAACTAAAATTCAGCCCTTCTATAAATCAACAAACAATGATAAATTTTTTATTATCTACCGATATATTTATCGGTAATAAAAATTAATTTATATCAACAGGGTCCAGACAAATGGGAGCGCTAGATAATAATGTTTATATGAAGGGCATCTAGGTCACCTTCATAAGAATTATTAAGAAATTTTTTAGCCTCCATACGCCTATAACTTCTGAACAAACAATTTTTCGGGGATAACACTAAGATTGTTTTTTGTAGAAAATTAAATTTTCTACAAAAATGTATCAGACACTTTTTTTTATAAAACCAATAGTTGAGCTGTAAGAGTCCTTTGAAGATTTTATATTCATACACGCTGATAATTTTATGATAATGATTCTCATCGAGGATATTTAATAGTTACCATATTTTATAGTAATTTTAGAATTTTATACAATAATGCTATTAAAAACCATCATATGATGCTGACTATTAATATTCCCAAATAATAATCACTCTCACCAATAATAGTAATCACTCACATCACAGATAGCAACATTTCTAATTTTCGGTAGCAATGTTTACTATACACATAATTATATATATTATTATCAATGATTATTATATATATATATATATATATATACATATAATTTCTTATCATCAAAATGGAGAAATTTTTTTGTCTAGTCTAATTTTGAACTTTATGACAATCATTCTCATTGGGGATGATAATACGCCATACAAAGTTGTAATGATTACGATCACGAGGTAGCAGCTACTACCATCATTCTACTGTGAACAATATCATCGAGTGATTGTAATATTTGTCATGTGATATGTTAATAGCTACTATTTTTGTGATAATGATTATTATACAAATTTAACACCCGAGATGGTAACTATTGCCATCGTGTATTTTAATTATTAACATATTATATTGTGAATCTTACAATAATTGTGAGAGTAATTGATATCATGAGAAAAAAATTAATTTTACCACCATGAGATAGTAATCATTACCATAAAATTCTTAGCGTGTAGAGATACAGAATTTACGTTAAAAACGGAATTTAATATTTATCATCATTTTTATTATTATTGTTATTGTTGATATAAAGGATGTAAAGGCAAACAAACTTATCGTGTTTGAAATTTAATATCGATTGGACGTAAAATAACGAGATAGGTAGAATGTAAGAGCACAGTCTCTAAGCCTTTAACTTTGTAGTCTTCAACGTTATCATCGTGTCGAGGCGTACTTACCTCTATGTAGCAGTTAAGTCGAGTACGACCGACGAGTTTACGTGTATGAGCAAAGATACCAAAGAGTATTAAGTACAATACGGATGAAGGCTTCTGAGGTCCATAGTTCATTCACTCAAAAGCTTACAACCCTTTGGTAAACCCACACATATTGCGATTCAATATTTTCCTGCAATAAACTCACCGGCTTTATTTAAGAAATTCATTAAATTTATTATTTTATACCACAAAATTTTTCATTTCCAATGTCAATAAGAAATTCTAATTCCTTCGGATCCGGATTTTTTTTTTTAATTAATTAATTAATTAATTAATTACGTATTTTATAAGTGTTCTATGATAGACACACTGAAAAAAAGTTTTGTAATTTATTAAAATGTAAAATAACTTTTTTTTTCTTAACAAAAAAAAAACGCAAGTGCTTTTTATTCCTCATTAATATTGAATACATCAGACGTCCCCTATTGGCACGTCGTCGAAAGTTTTCAAAGAAGAAAAAAAAATAAATAAATAAAATGTATCGTTTGTACTCGCGAGGAATACAAATACGATTTAAAGGCATAAGCCAACGATCCATAACCATTAAGATTTAGGAAGCAGTCGTTAAATTTGATTTGTGTATCAATAAATTGAGATGCCAAAAAATAATTGAATTTTTTTAGTCTTAGCAATTCTTTTTTGTTATTATTATTATTATTATTATTATTATTATTATTATTATTATTATTATTATTATTATTATTATTTTTTTTTTTTTTAAATGTAATGTAATATAAAGTTTAGTTTATGGGTTTAGTGTAGGATAGTGAAGCAGCAAATGGGAGAGACTTGCAATTTTCTCGATATCATCGATACCAGTTTTATCGCCACGGCGTTTAATCGATTTTACGATCGAGTTATTGGAGCTTGAAATAAATCATTAATAACATTGTGGATGTGTTGTGCTTCCAGGGAAGACACTCTACTCACGGTGGGAAATTCAACGAGTCTCCAGCTCGCCACATGGGCGTCCGCCGGCAATGCGCTTGTCTATGTTCATCTTAATAATATTTACTACAGACCGCAAGCAGAAAAACCTAAAGATTATCAGATTACATATAATGGCGTTTTCAGAAGTGTCTTTAATGGAGTTCCTGATTGGGTTTATGAAGGTTAGTTTTATATATTTTTTTATTTTAAAAAATAGTAATTTTCTTGAAGCCTCGAAAACTGATTTTCCACCGAAAGAATAAATAAAAATCAAGTCACGAATTTTTAACCCGGGTCGTAATTTTTTCCCATCTCGGCCAAATATCAAATGACAATAAATAAGCACTAATGCATATTAAAAATATAAATATATGTAGATTTTTTGTTGTCGGGTTTGTCGGTCGAGGATTCGTGGTTATGTCAATTTATCATGAGCAAGTAATATCTCGAGGTGGCACTCGGAATTCTCATGGGAGCTGCGACATTCGTAGACTTGTATTTGGAACATATATTAACCCATTTCCAGACATTGCGCTACACCATGTATTGTAACGTATACATACATGTATATATTATATTTATGTGCAAATATATACATATAGGGCTTGAAATCCCGTCGCAGCAATAATTCATGTGCTTTAGTACGTTCAGCAGGACTGTGCTTACAGTTTACGCATTCATATATTAGCTTTCGTCAGTCAACATCTATTTTTTTCCGCTCTGTCCCCATTTGTTTCACTTTTTATTTTAGATTTTTTGTTTTTTACTTTCCACGATCTATTACGTACGCATATGCATAAATATATAATAAAGTAATGAGAAAGTATCTCTGACAATAATATGTATATATATAATAATAATAATCATTTTTGTTTAAATTCGTATACTTTTCAAAACTATTGTATTTCATATCATTGATTATAAATATATACGTACATTCTGCTCCAATAATTTGATTGTTAAATACAAAATGCGAGCTATTATTTTTATTTTATTTTTTTTTTTTTAATGAAAATATGTCCATGATGTTATTTTTGTTTGATATAATAGATATGTATTTTCATTTCTGCACAATGACTTTGTAAAAGTTTAATTAATATGACTCATTGAAAAATATTTTATTATTAAATATCAACGAGGTATTGTACAATTGAATTTCAGCTAAAAGGAAAAATTTTATAATTTCATTAGTCATAAATTGATACTGCTGACTTTGATTGGAAATGGAAAAATATTTTTCCAGCTGAAATTTTTTTTTCAAATCCACATTTAATAATAAACACTCAAAAGTTAAACTCGACCCGCGAATTCCGTATCGTTAGTTGGGAATTTTTAGAGAGAAAAATTCTTTAATAATTTTTTTCAAACAATATCAGATATAAGTGTCTCAAATACTGAATTCTATTTATTATATATATTTTTTCTGTTAAAATTCAAGTAACATAATTTTAAAATACGACCTATGGACCTTTCGACAGTATATCAATTTCGGGGATCTTTTTATTTATATTCTTGGCAGTTTAATATATCAAAGAGAATTATGGACAATATTTTTTAAAATTTAAATATCATAATAAAAAAAAAATATATTAAAGTAATTTATATTAAATATTAAACATTTATGAAATGACAATAATAATAAAGGGTTTTACCAAAAAGTTTTAGCGCAAAACGAAATAGAGGAAAATGAGTAGAGAAAACTAGGAGAACTCTCGCATTGTACATTTGCGCGGGTAGAAAATTTAACTATGCATGAGTTGACTCGTATCACGCGGTACTCTACAGGCTTATTTATCCCTTCTTTCACTTGCAACCCCTCCCACCCCTCTCCCTCTTTTCCCAGGTATCCGAAACTCCTTGTTAGTTGGAATAAACCCCCAGTTAACTCATACCCGGGAACTCCTTCTTTTTCCCTTCAACCCTCATCATTCTCGCAATCCTCAACTTTTTCCTCTCTCACTCTCGCTCGTCCGAAAAAAACAGTCAATTAACAGGATTACGGAAGTAAAATGGAAAAAGTTTAACGTCTCGTTTTCCACTGGAAGGGAAAAGTTTGTCTTATTTTGTGTCACAGCATATCATTGAGGGATCGTCAAGTGCCCGTATGTCGAAAGTTTTTAAAAAAAAATTTATTTATTTAATTAAACCACTTGTTCTTCTTCAGTTTGATCCTAATCTACTCGTCATTATTATCACTATCAAGCTTAAAATAAATTAATATAATTTCAATTCAATAATTCATGTGTGTAATCTCTCTATCCGTTAGTTAACGATTTAAATCACGGGTATATTGAAAATTTGTGATGGCTGACAGAACTCTAAGGCGGATTTATAAAGATCCCATTCGCAAATCCTACCTCGTTAATAGTATCCGATTAGTATCGAAGGCCGTCAGCTACAATCGATATCTTTTTTTTCTAAATCATCCATTTTACGCGAAATTTTTTTTTACAGTTAATTAAAAAAATTTCTTATTTACTGTGAGATGCAATACCGTTCGGTACATAAATAAGATACTTTTATTATTAGGATTCCAAGTAAATATAAAATATCTTGAAATATTAATAAATATTGAGATAGATTGAAAAAGAGTCGATAGAAATAAAATATAAAAGATCTATCTATCCAGTATTATTTCACTTTCCTTTTAGTCTCGTCACGATCAGTTCAATACCTCCAGGGAAATGATTCAAATGCCAAGAGCGCATCCCAATGTGACATCCGGCTAACTACTATCTCTCAACCGGCCGTCACCCGCGGCTGTTGAATAAATAACGAATAGCGCAAGTCGATTGGACGGCAGAGACATTGCGGAATTTCATCTCCCTCGAGAGCTTCTTAAAGACGAGCCTTTCAAGCTCCAAGTGAGCGAGCAAGCGAACGAGCCTTTAATCCGACCCACTGACCCAGAAAAATCCCACTCAGAAATTAAAGAACTTAATTATGAATTTTTAACACGACTCAAGGCTCCAGTAAGTGAATTTTTGTTAAACCGGGCGAGGGTTTTATGAACGTAAGCTATTTGACGTCTTCCGACTTAACTGAGCATTTACTTCCTGTGTTATGTGGAGAGAAGAGCGAGGAGAGAGTAAAGCTTGATAGTCTTAAGAAACGAGTTTACATTAAGGCCTGACTCGAGTGAGACTTTTCTACTTTTACTTACTAGTAGTAGAGGCTCCGCGATAGGAGGAGAATAAAATAACTTGGGGGTTAAGATAATTAATGAAGGAGAGAGTGATACTTAAACTTCTCCAAGATACTCGAGTTTATGTGTCTAAGGTTAAAACCTTTAAGTCTATTAGCTTATTAGCTAGCCCATTTGGTAGATGCTTCAAATAAAGGACTCGTTACTTTTTAGATCTTACTTATTCTTACTTTTTATTCCCTATATTTTTAATTTATTGCTCAAAATTATTTTTAAAAAGTTTGCTCTACTTTTTTTTAAATCCTCTGAAAAAATAAAAACTTCATGATTTTTGTATTTAATTTTATTTTTATATGAAATGAGGAATTATGTGAAAATTTTGTGGAAATAAATTAATTGAGATCGTAATTTTATAAAGTGAATTATATTAATTTAATAAACTGTCATGTGGAATTCAGCTGCAGGCTTTAGATCACTTTACAAAGACGCTTTTAATCCACAGACGCTCAGTATCATAACATTCTAATTTCGATTATAAATTCCGTTTAGAATTCATAAATAACTAAAAATAAGTGAATACTAATTAAATATTTTAATTAAAATATAGACTCAATTTATTAATTAAAAGTTTAATTTAATGTCAAAAAAAAAATACTAAAATTTTTGACATAACTCCGTAAATCTGGGACTGGATGGTATCAAAGAAAATAACGCGTCTCAAAAGCTTCGGGAACGTGCGGCTCTGAAAATTCCATGTCAGGAACAAAAGGATACCTTCTCACCCCCCCACCCACCGCTACTCCTGCTAAAGATGTTCAAAAAGGACCTTTTTACTTTTTCTCTTCTTTATCCTTTCTCTTTTTAATAATTTTTTTTTATTTTTATTATTTTTCATTTCTATTTTTCTTTTTTGACTCAAACCTCTTTTTTAACCATCAACCGACATTCTCGTCATTCCAACAGATAACCACTTTTTTTTTTTCACAACTCGAGCAAATTCTCATTTCAACCTTCTTTCTTTCCTCTCAATGAAAATACTCAAGTTTACTTCCTTTTTTTTTTTTATATATTTTTACATTCCTCTATCTTACTTTGCGGATTTCCACTCTTCTCAAAAGAATTATCTTTACAATTTTTTACTTTTTATTCCTTACCTCTTATCCGACCTTACTTTCAACTTTTTATTTTACATTTTTTACTCTCACTTAATAAATTACCAGCCCTAGTTATTTTTATAATGAGTACCCGAGTTAATAATGATAATTAACTACAAATAATTATAATTAATCTCAATACCCAATTAATTTACGTTTCATATTTTATGTAACATTAATTTTATTTTTGTTACAGAGGAAGTTTTTAATTCCAACAAGGCTTTGTGGTTTTCACCTAGTGGAAAAAAAATGGTTTTTGCGTATTTTGACGATACACAGACGCCAATTATGAATATCACTTATTATGGCTACCCAGGAAGTTTATCATTCCAATATACATCAACTATTCCGATTCATTATCCCAAAGTAAGTTCAAAAATATTCTCCTGTTCACAAACTTTCAAATAATTGTTAAAAAAATTTTTTTAAATTAAAAAGGCGCGAAATATAAAAATTAACATGCGCGGGAGATATGAATTCTAATTTCGATAAAAAATTAATTTTTTCCATACTTTTGAAATAATTCTCAGAGTACTTGAAATTAATTAACGATAGTGAATAATAAAATTTTTGCGGGTTCGACGTTTGACTTTCTTAGATTTTAAAACATTTGAAATAAAAAAAAGTCAAATCTTCTTAAGAAAATAAAAATAAATTTTCGTATTGAAATGAAGTTTTCTGCTGACGCTTGAGAAACCTTTTGAAAACTTTAATGGTAAAGCCATTCATTTGAATAGTTCCTTATACTCTAAATTCCAAAGTAACGAGGGACTGATTATCTAAAATTTAATTCTGTCATAAAGGAACAAAGTAAACTTCATAAAATATTCCGTATAAAAATCATGAGCAAAGATCAAAATTTCACGACTTGTAATTTTTTTTTCATCTTAAAATATTAATTATCAAATTCAACCTCATTATCATTAATTTCCTTTAACCTGAGATCAAGAAACAGCGTTCGTTAATATTCTCTTACTCAAAATCTATACTATTAAATTTAATAACGCTCATTAGTTGTAAGCTCTATGCAAATTGCAATATTAAATTTTAAACAATCCCTACTAGGTTGTAATTTAAAGCTAAGAAGGAACTTAGCATCGAATATGACTACAGCATAAATGTATCATTACTTTAATGAGGCAAAACAGAACATCTGTAACCAAAAGCAGAAACTATTAACTTAATTACTGTCCGAAAATATTTAAACTTAAATTTGTCCGTAAACATTTACAAAATCCATTGAAAAATGATAAGATAAATTCGCAATAAATTAAGCGATATATTTTCCCTGAATCAATTAATGCAAACAACAACGTAATTTAATATCTGATATATATTGCAAAGCTTTATTTGCTGTAATGATTAAAATATTACGTGACTTCCCAATTAATTATTAATTACAACCAACGCAATAATCCGTTAACTGTACAATTAATAAAATAAAATACCTTACGGTGCATTAAAAACAATAAACCGCTCCATAAATTACTCACTCATTTATCACTAAAGATATTAATTCTTTTAAAAACCCGAAACGCGAAATAATAAAATTACACATTACAGAGAGAAAAAAAGTATAAAAAATAATTGTATTTTTTTCTGACAAGAAATTATTGAAAATTTTCAATATATTTTTAGTGTGAAATTTTAAAGATTTCATGCGATGCATATGCTGCTTTTTTTCGAAACAGTGTAAATACGTTCCTATTCCCTTCTGTCAAGAAAATTATTTTCAACTTAGATATGGAATTAATAATGTGATCATTTTTTGATTTACCGATTAAGCAAGTATTGTTCTTACTAAAATTTGATTTTTTTCAGTGTAAACATAAATCTTCGATAAAGCAGTTTACCATATTTATACTCTTGTTTTTTAAGCTCATTCACATGTGAGTCAGATTAAACATGTCTATTCATATTTAAAACAACTATCTTTTTTTACTCACGGCAATTTACTTATGCACGCTACGATTAAGCACGCGCTGGGCGCCATAGTGGTTAATCCGATGATCCCTTCTTCTACTCCATTCTTTATTTCATTTTACTCTTTATACTCATACTATTTTTTTGTCATTGAACAAAGAAAAATTACCACTCTTTGCTTTAGGCAAATAAAAATTTTATTATTATTATTATAAGCTTCATAAAAAACTAATTTAATAATGCATTTTTTCCCTTCATTCTTTGAAGCTTGTATTTTGAAAAATTAATAGTTACTATAAATATCAATTAAAAGAAATTTAAAAAAAAATTTTTTTTTTCAAGTCTTTGAAGTATTTACTGTAAAAATAAAATTTATTACCGTTCACTTATAGGTTTCGATAAAACAAAAAAGAAAATAGAAATTTTTCTTTTATTGCAAGACTACTTCTTATATTTTTAATTTGATTTTTATATAGAGAAATAAAAAATGTATGAGTTGTTAAAGCTAGAGTAGAAGCAAGGAAGCTCAGACAAGCTCGAGAGCTCAAACTTGTATATATTTTTATTTGGTATCGTAAAGTGTTCAGGTTGTTGTTCATCTGAGGTCGTAAATGGAAAATATACCCGAAACACATGTCGTCTTGGAAAAAACTAAAAATAACACCGCATTTATATCTATATAAATTTTAAGCACCGTAGTGATAAAAAAATCTTCAATTCCAGCTTCTTAGGTCATATATATATTTTTAGGATTTCGCTAGTTTTATTTAACATCGCGGCACGGCTGCAGTACTCTAATAAACTTGACTCGCACACAGTGCGTCACAAGTGTCACACTTTGTCGTAAAGCCTCGTGCTCAGACTGTAAAGGAGCTCATGATGTTTATAACAGAGGCTCCTATTTTTTAGCTTTATTTTTTCTCAGCTACATTTTCTCGTGTAAACACATTATCTCTCCACTTACGTGTCGTAACACTTTTCTACTCTTACCGTGCATTAACTTAACCACCGGTTTTTTTATATTATACCTCCAGAGGATCTTTTTTCTCATTAGTATAACTTGATAATCTAGTGTATCGCGTTGAATAATAAATGATAATTTTTTTTTTTTTACGACATAATAAACTTACGCTACTTTTTTTAATTTTATTAAAATTAATAAATTAATTCGCTTATAAAAAAAAATTTAAAAACTTATTTAATAATAATTAATAAAAATACTTAACCTGAAGTTTTGTATTTTTTTTTTTTCGATTTACCGAGATCAGGATTCGAACCGCAAGCTTCAAATTTTAAATTATTTAACCAAAATTTCAAAAAAAATATTTTACAATAACCGGAAATCGAACCGTGAACTCTAGGATTTTTAATTAATATTTAAATTGAATTCCTATTAAATATTGAAGCAAAAATAATTACATAAACGATGACGATTGTATAATATAACAAAATACAATTGTGTAGCGAAAATATACGAACAGAATTAATTCCGTTATATTAATCCATCAGGCATTAAAAACCACAATACGAAAAGGCATTAATTGTTGAGTGTTACAAAATGCATGATCGGCATAATGTTAGTATTTACGTGTTAGTCGCTCACGACTCACAGCTCAGAGCTCACAAACACACAACATGCATATGAGGAACAATGAACAGTGTATACAGATAAGTGAGACAGTGCTCGGCATAAACGGTAAACTCGTGGGAATGGAGTGCAGCCGCGGGATTATATTACTGGCAGTTCGGACAGGGGCTTGTTATTCTCTCCCGCGGGCTGTTACCAATCCTAACGATTCGATTAACGTTCCCACCCTGGATTCACGTTAATGCAATACACCCATCCACCAACCGTACATCTAGTCCTTTGTCACAACGAACCACCTGATGGTTTGAGATAATAACATCCCCGCTCGTCGCGGCCCGATCCGATTTTCTGTTTATTTGTTGTGACTATTTCAATTGTCTTTAATAACAATCAACAGCAAACTTCATTTTTTAAAATATTATTCTCCGATAATTACTTTCAATCCTAATCCTTTTGAATACCAAATCAATTTATTATTCTCCTCCATAAATTTGATCGCATTATTCATAAATTAATAAGAAATTGTACTATTTAATTTATTCGCTCATGTAAAATTCCTGGAATAACATAAAATTTTTGTATTTTGTTGCAGGGCGGCACGATTAATCCGACAGTAAAATTGTATTATATAGATTTGGAAAAAGTTGTTGAAACAAATGGGAGTATTGAGTTAACCGAAATAAAGTATCCACCACAGCTGGCTAACTCGGAGAGGATACTAGCTGCGGTGGCATTTCCAACAGAGAATCTTGTGTCAGCTACGTGGATGAACAGAATCCAAAACAGAGCGGATTTCCATCTCTACGATGTCGAAAATTCAGTATACAGTACGGTACGTATATATATATATATATATATATAGATTACACTTAGATATCCAGTGAAGCTGGAGAAGTTTCACTTGCAGGATCGCTTGTATAACAACACAATTGCAATTACAACTACAACTAAAACAGAGTAATAGTGTAGTGTATACTAGAAGTAAGAGCTGTTTTGGGAATAGAAACAGTAGCGGGCTGGGCTCACTTGATCAAATGTATAAACCGCGTCTTAGCGTTTCTTGGGAAAACAACAGCGTTAATGTAAACCATACTTCCCAGCAACACAGCACTTAGATCATTAATTTGAGCTTGCGTTGATATTTACTTTAATTACAGGCACACTCTTACCAAGAAAAGCATGGCTGGGTCGATCAATTCGAGCCCCCACACTTCAGTCGCACTGCTGCCGAGTTTCTCTTGATTCAGCCACGGAAGCAAACGGACAATGACTCCTGGATGCACTTGCTGATGGTGACAAATGCCACTACCAGTCCAGTTATTCGTGACCTTACTTCCGGTAGCTTTACTGTCACCAAAATTGTTGGCTGGGATCAAGACAACTCTCTTGTGTAAGTTTAATACTTTTCGTACAGCCAATCTTTTTTATTCTCATTATTATTTAATTTTTTTACCCTCAAAAAATACTAAAATTATTTATGGTCACTTTGAAACACCGGCTTTTGAAATTTTGAATTTATCGACTTTTTACTGGAAATTTTTTCTTTGCAAAATCAATGCTTTGAAAGTTACAATTAATTTGATATAAATTTTGATTAATTCTAATCGAGTTCAAAAATTTGTAAACTTTAAATCATAAATTCTCAGGTTGATTCATAAATATCTCATATTCATGACCTCCTACGAGTAAAATCTAACTAGATTACCAAGTTCCAAGTAATCCAAGTGAAAAAAAAAATGGTAAATACATAAAATAATTGATTTATTAAACAAGTAAATATGACAAACTAATTAAGTTTTAGTACATTAAATTAATTAGTCGAAAATGTTGACAAACTATCTCCCCTGCACACTTTGAGATTTTCACTTCCGAGTTAGTCACACACGTAAAGTGAAATCAGCTGATTAAGAAACTCTTGCGCTAATAAATTCACCCTCCACGACTTCTTGGCCTGTCGTCAGAAGTTGGAAACAATTAACGAAACGCTGGCGCGGATTTCCTACACCGATAGGATCATCAATTATATCCAACTGACGACTACCTACAACTATATCTACGCCCACAACTACATACATATATATAGCCCTAGCAGTAACTTGGTTAAAGTTATCAAATTGAAAGTTAGACATCCCCAAAGTCTTCACACAAGTTAAACTTCCTGCTCTTAAAACTAAAAATATTCACTAAAACATTATCACGATAATTTTCTTGTGCAAATATTTGGCAATATCGTGTTTACCTCCTTCAAATTATTAGATAGAATATTGTTATAATCATAATAATAATACTGTTACATAAAAAGTAACAATCAATTTATGAGTGAAGGAAATTAATTGTCACATTCTTGGTACAAGCATTCGAGCATTTATCCACCCACTGGTACCACCCTTTAGAAGTTGGTTCAAGCTTTCACACCTTCGGAACACGCGATGGAATTCAATTAACGTGAAAGCTGCACGGTTAGCATCCAGTTCTGCTAGACTATTAAAATGTCGTTGAGAAAAGGAAATAGTCCTCGTAACAGAATAGTTTTCTTTATTTTTTTTCTTTCTTATTTTAATACTTTTGTCTGTTGTTTGCAAAACTTTTGGAATTTTCGTAAAACTTTCATGAATGTACAGAAACTATTCTCTCATACATACATATATGTGTGATAAAATATATTTGGATTTAATTCTAGTGCAACCTAAAACACGAAAAGTAAAATGCTTTGTCGGGAAAAAAATTAGATCTAATGAGATAAATATATCATAGATAGAATTTTATTTTATTATAGAAATTTTGAATTTTTGAATATGAAAAAGATTAAGACTTCGTAAATTATTCGTTTTTATCAAAAAAATTAAAATAACTGAGTCTAAAACAGACAAGTTTTAATTATAATTAAAAGTTTAGTTATTGAAGATGCCGTATAAATTGTAAAATTAATTTACATAAATAAAAATAATTAATTAATTCAAAATAGTTGTAAGTAAATTTGAGAACTTTACTTACAAGTTGGTTTATTATTGTTATCGTAATTGTTGTTGTTGTGTTGTTGTTGTTGTTGTTATGATTATGGATATCATTGTTATTAATAATATTGTTACTGTGATTGTTATTATAACAATTATGGGAGTCTTTGTGTCAGAGCAATTAGTGAATCTCGCAGAAACTGTCGTAACAGTTTGCTGCTGAGCGTTTGTTGTGAATTTTATGCAGCAGATCCCTTGGAAACTTTATCCTCTGATGATTATTATAGTTTTCTCAATGGCTTTTTGTTCAATGTTACGGATAAACCACATTTGTAAACTTACTATACTATTTTCTGTCTTACAACTTGCAAAAATTTTTTTCATGTCGTTAGATTTTACAGAAATACATATTATTCATTATTTTTCCTATAACATTTTTTCCAAACACTCCAAGCAACTGTAACTTCAAAACTATCCACTCTACAGTATTTTTTGTAGAAACCGAAATTATTGGAAATTTAATTTCCTACAATTTTTATCTCCATGAAAATTTCTCTACAATCGATATTTTAGAAGTTACAACTGCTCAAACAATTTCATAACCATTTTCGGTATCAAATTTTTATTCACAACTTCAAATTGGTATATCTTTAAAATTATCAGTCCTACGCAAATTTTTAATGATACCAAAGTTGTAGAGAATTAAATAAGCTTTCCAATGGCTACCTTATTTATCTGATTATCTCTAACCTTAATTAATTTACAGCAATATTGGTCATAATAATCAAATCCGACCAAAAAATTCAAATTTGTACCCAGACCCAAATCACTGCAACACAAAAAGTTTAATACTTTTCTTTCTACTCAAATTTTTATCTATCAGGATAAATATTATCTCATCAGAGCTGAAAAAAGTAAAAGAATAAAATCTGTAAAAATATGACAAAAGTTTCAACTCAACAGTTTACTCCTTTCACATTCTTATTGATTTTTTTCCGATACCAAGCAATCAGTCTTCATTTCCTCGCTGACAAAGAATAAAAAATATTTTTTATTTTTATGATTGATATCCTCCTTTTTGCTTCATCATTAGAAAGCATCGCGTCATTTTATTTTTTAAAAATTTTCTGAAACATGTGAAAGCTTTCTGTCCCCATTCACTGAAAATTTCACTGCATGACTCGGCAAATAAGAATGAATACACAAAATAATAAACAGAATAAATGATCATCAGCTCGGAGCCATTAGGATTTCAATTGAATTTTCTTTGATAGACTTAACAATGGAATGAAACGCAGGAATATTGAACTAAAAATAAATAAATAAAGAGCGATAGTGATGAGCTGAGTTAATTAACAAGAGCGATTAGTTTTGATAAACCCGTTGATTGCGAGGGCTGAAGTGAAAGTGCTAGAGCCGGTGACCCTCGACTCGGCTCAACTCAAAGTGTTGAAGGCTTGCGGGTTATCTCGCCGTTAAAATGCTTTCAACAATGACGGTGAGACAACCACGGGACCGGGACTGAGTAGAGCCACGTTACTCTCTATGACTATAGTTTTAGGTAAGATTGATGCGCGAGAGCGAATTAAAGGGCCGTGGGTTAAAATTAATCCCCAGCATAAGTGATCCCGGGATCTCATCAATCTTGTCGTGTTACAAACTTTATACTCCTCTTTACTTTATCCTTCCTTTAGTTCGCTATACCTTTTCAACTCAATTCATTCTGGATCTATTGTTCTTCGTCAGCTATTAAATTACTACTTGCTAACTCAAAATTATCTCTTATAAACTTTTACTTTTTCCTTTAAATTCACTGGATTATACCTTTTTTTTACGTACCATCAGAATTGAGAGTTTTTTTTTTCTTTTTTGTTTATTTCAAGTACTCTTGTGATAACAAGAATGTGAAATAAATCCGCTGAGAAAGAAAATAAGAGGCAAAATGGTATTAGCTTAAATTTTTTATTCAAACGATTTTAGTTCCATTATTTTTTCAAACGGCTCATTATAGAGACAACTAAAAAAATAAATATATGTATGATAGTACAGTAAAATAATCGTAGCCCGAGAGTTATATTCTACAAAGTCTACGACATCACGACGACTATATTTCCAGGACTCCCGAAGGACTAAACTACATAACAAAGTTACAAAAAGAAAACTACTATAACAATATACTCTACACTTTAATGCTAGGCCAGCAAATTCACTAGCAGTACTTTATACTCTAGTTTAGTCAATTCTATTGAACATTTATACCTTAAAAGAAACAAAGTTACTTTTTAACTTATGGAATAATTCAGCGAGCCAGGTTAATGATACTTTGGCTAAATTAAATTAGTTGTCGAGGAAAATTAATTAAAACAATGCGTTGATGTTGTGGTAAATTATTTTTTTTCTAATTATTTCGCCAAATGATTGAGCCGTTAGTTCACATTATGACTGTCGGACAACCAACATAAATCGTCACGCATTTAAATCCACGCTCGCAATAAACGTACTCGCGAATCACAAATCCACATACGCGGAGTATAGTTATAGTGTGCGGTCGTCGGAAACTGACAAGTAAAAAGAGAGAGCGAGAGAGAGATAGGGTAATTTTCACGAGCTATATTTGCCAGCGGCGTGTATACAAACGACACGTGTATGTAGTTTATCGTCGATTTTACATAATGACTCGCTTTCCCAGAATTAACTTCTACCTCACAAGTCTCATCATTTTCACCATTTAATCAACATTTATATCGAATTTTAAAATGGTAATTTTCTTTGTGGTTTTAATTTATGTGCATCTGCTATTGTGTCACTTTTCCACCATTTTGAATATTATTAAAAAAAAAAAAGGTTCTCTCTGTATATAAATAAAAAAAAAAAAAACTATTTTTTTTTTATAGATACTACTTAGCAACGGTATCGAATGATCCAGCACAACAACATTTCTACAGACTGTCGACATTAGAACAGGAGTTTAAACCCGAGTGCTTGAGTTGTGATGTTAAGAGCCAAATAGACGGTTCACTGTGTCTTTACAACGATGCGAAGCTTTCACCGGACAAAAGTCGGTACATCCTGACATGTGCTGGTCCTAGTGTTCCTGACATTTCGATTTACAACAGCGTAAGTTTTCGTATTTAATATATGTCTCTCTATATTTATTTTTAGCGACATACCTCAGGAGGGAGAAAAAGGAAGAAATGAAAGAGAGGAAAAATTCGTAACGTCTTCTCCCGCGTGACTTGACTGGAATTGAAATGTCGTTGAGCTTTTTATTGCTTTCATGTCACATTCACACTTAGATCACTAAAAAAATTGCCATTATTAACAATAGCAAGTCTAGTGTACGTGCTCATTACATTTTTACTGTCACTCAGTTCATTTTACTTTTTCGACACCGGAAATTCCCAGGTCTGGAGATCAACTTTTTTTTGTTCATTGCTCAGGCTCTAATTATTTCACTAAAATTTTTTTTTAATCAAAAGCTCAAAAGTAGAAAAGATGATTTCCCAGACTCGAGTTGTCAAAAAAGTTTTCTCTTTATTTAT
Organism: Microplitis demolitor; assembly: GCF_026212275.2. Lineage (NCBI taxonomy): Eukaryota > Metazoa > Arthropoda > Insecta > Hymenoptera > Braconidae > Microplitis > Microplitis demolitor. The sequence continues at coordinate 578,761 of NC_068551.1, read as the reverse complement.
CAGAACCGGGATAATAATAAAAATAATAAATGCACTTAATAAAAAAATTCAAGTAGCAATAAAAGTACGCAAACTTGATAGTAAATTAAGTTTCTGGATAATTATAATTTCATTCTTGAGACGAAAATTGACAATGATTTTTTTTTTTTTGTGTTCTTAAAGTAGAATTTTTTTTACCGCTACAGTAATAGAGCAAAAAAAATACTCTTCGCATGTCAAAAAGATTTTTTTTATTTCATCTATTTCTCCCTTTATATTTCTAATAATTTTTCCGACATGGAAATGATGACCCGGCTTTTTAGTACCACTCGAGACGATTCGTGTCCACTGAGTGTAACTTCAGTCACCTGCTCATTAATAATTCCTTTTTATGAAACTTGTCACCGAGCAGAGCCATAACTCGTTTTATATATATATGTATAATATAATATAATATGATATATAGATATATATCATACAAAATTGAAGTAAAAGAAAGTTAAGAGGACTAAAAAGAGGGTATTGAAAAGAGTGTCATTGAGTGTGAGATAAAAATATCTCAAAGTTAATCGTATTATCGAGCACAAAAGAAAAGTGTGCAGAGAACGAGAGAGACTCGACAGTGAAATAAAAATTAAATAAAGCGAAAAAAAATTCAACTTTATTTTTTATCTTCGACTGCTTTCGACAGAGCTTTCTACAATACTACATTTCTAGTCGCGTCTTCTCACTGTTAAAAAAATTTAATTTTTTAAATACAAAGCGAATAAATAGCTCGTGTTTACCAGACATTCAATCCGCACTCCTTTCATTAATTTAATAAATTTTTTCATTATCAGTTTGCAGTTGTCCTCTTCATTAATTAATAAATAAAAAATTTATTCGTATTTTATTAAATTTCTGCGGAATATTTTACTCCAAATACTTTTCAGAATCATTCATGTCTAGAAAATGAGTCAAGTTCTATGTCAGCGGTATTTTTAAAATAAATTTTACTGAGCAATTTAAATTTCCTATCAATTGAGAGGATTTTCATTCGTGTTCTTTCAGAGTTTTGATAAAAATTTAATTTTTTTTGCTGACAGTTTCTGTTTCATTACATGAATACTTGAGCGTTCGCAGACGCTAAATTAATTTGACAGTTTCAATAAAAATTTTTTTTTTACATTTTCAGACAAAATGGAGTTACTCCAAAATTAACTAAATTAATTTTCCAAATTTTTAAATGAAAATATGACCCACGCGAATTGTTAAAGAAATAATCAATGACAATTTTCACCCGCATCTCCCCTATTTGAACTCACTGAGGGTCACAAAAAAAAATCCCGACTTAATTTACGCGGCCATTCAAGACCCAGCGGTCCTTTGTCAATTTACTTACAATAAAAAAACTTGAATTAATACTTAAAAAATAAAAATTGTTAATTTAGTGACTATTGAAAATACACAAGAGGTTAAAGTGATGAAATATAATAAAAAAAGTATTAAATGATCGAGTTATCGCGGTTAGCGATAAAACCCGTCAATAATATCGTACGGAGCAATTAATTGGCACTTGAATCGATGGGATCTGAGGGTTAGGTATACGGGAGTGAATCGGTGCCATTATTTAACGTCATTAATCCTCGCGTTATATATTTATAAATTAGTCCTATCAATTAAACGCAATTGAATTCGATTTGTTACCTCAATTACTTTATAAATCATAATAACAAAATAAATCCTACATGCAATTTAATAAATACTTAAAATTAATGCCGTGCTTTATTCGGGTCATTAAATCATTTTTAAAACACCCCATTAATTTTATAAATATATATATTCAGTTAACAGTAACACGAGAGGATTGTCCGAGTGCTTGAATTACTTTACTGTTAAATTGTAGAGTAATGTTGATCGTGTAAAGTATAGAGTGAATTGTGTACTAGTATCAAGTTAACGCGAATGCACATGAGATAAACAAAAAAAAAGAATTTTCTGAAGGAGTAACAAGTGTTGGCAGAGGAAAAGGTGTCGCATGAAATTAAAATGCTTACCCACGTCAAACCATTCCCGTATTGTTTAATTCCACTATGCAAATTAGATTTATACACTTTTTCTTTATCCCTTTCTACGTAATCCACGACCACTGCGGCATTTGAATCTCGAGTTACTGGAAAATAAAAAAAATATTACGTATTAATTCAATATTGTTTTTTTTTTTTTGTTGCAGGTAAACGCTACAAAAATAGTGACGTGGGAAGACAACAAATTATTGGCAACAGTCGTTGGTGAAAAATCTTTACCACTTGTTAAACGCTTTACTGTTCCAATCCAAGATGGTTTCGAAGCACAAGTTAGACTGCTTATTCCCCCGGGCGCTGATTTGACCGGCACTACCAAGTATCCCTTGCTTATCTTTGTGTAAGTATATATATTGTACATGTACTTCTTTAGTGAGTAGTATAGCTTGCGAGTATATTCGATCAGACATCGGATGTTGCGATAAATCACGTTTACCCATGGGATTTTTTATTTTTTGTTCTTCAACAAAACTTTATTTACCTCTTTGATTTTAAATTTATTTATTTTTATATTTAAAAATAGAAAATGTTTTTATTTGCTAAATCGATGTATCGATTTAATTTTAATTTTATTTCAAAAAAAAAAAATTTAATATTTTAAAATTAAAGCGAAGGTGTGAATTCCATTGAAAATATTTAAAATAAAAATCCAGAGGTAAATTTAATATTATTTTATTACTTTTTTTTTTTTTTCTATAAACGGTTCAACAAGCAATATTATTATATACAAGACAATATCTCGTCAAGACAGCACTTAAGTGTAAGCTCCAGAGTTGGAGTGGCTTTTTTTTATTATTATTATTTTTTTATACGCTCTCGAGAGTGAGAGTGCGGTAGTGTCTATCGGCTAAAAGCAACCACCCCTCGCGGTCGCGGGAATCCATTACAGTATGACGATCAATCAGCTTTTAGAGCGCAACATTAGACCTCGCATTGGTTCACAGTCAGCTATAAACAACTTTAAGGTATAAATACTTAGATCCCGTGGGTTGATAGTCTGATGGTTACACCGGTACTGAGGTTGTGGTTATCGGGATACATGATTACGAGCCTTGCTAATAGTTTATCATAAAATTATTATAGTTTCCTCGACGACTTATTTATTGCTAGAGTTTACTTTTTTTTTTGATAAAATGGTTTTAACGCTCTAATTAAAATACTTTTTTCACAAAATCCATTTTCTATACACTGCAAAAAATTTGCTGAGTAAAAGCGAATTTAAATAAAATCCGTAATCACTACTGATTTTTTTCAGTACAAATTTTATTAAATTAAAAATTAAAAATCAATTTCTTATATTTAATTTAAAATTGAAATCAATAAATTATGTTAATATTTATCTTATGCGCTTGAGATTTGAAATAACGTATCGCAAGTACGTGATCTTATTGCAGGTAATTTTAAGAAAACAATCTCCAGAGGTAATTTAACGTTTAAAATAACTTGATATAGATATAATATATATATATTTATCTATATATAAATCATAGCTCTATCGATTGAAAGGATTTGGTTAAATTTTAATATGCTCAAGACACGGAAACTACTCAAATCCTTTTTACCTTTTTATAGTTGCTTAAAGTTCATGAATAATCTTGCACACGATCGCGTAAAAAGGATGAGGATTCTTAAAGTAGACTTCTTTTTCCACTGAGAATAAAAGTAAGAGTAAGAGTATCAGCAGAAAAAAAAACTTACTTTTGTAAGGTCTCTTTTGTTTCGTTTTGTCACTTTTTTCTACGTATTGTACTTTTTTTTTTCCATGACAAAAAGTAAATTGTAAAATGCAAATTTTAAAACGAGATATTGTTCATTTCTTGAAAAAGGAAAAAGGTAAATTTAAAATAATTAAAATTTAAAAGATAATTAAATGGTCGTAATTTAATTAAAATTGAATTTTGTTTAAGCAAAAAAATGTAAGATTGTTGAGAAAAGTTTTTTACATTGACTTGGTATTTACAAAAAAATAATTTATCGTGCAGAATAAGAGACAAAAAGTAGGGAGAGACAAGTGAAAGAAAAGTAAGACGTCTTTATTAAATTCGAGATAAAAAAAATCGAGAAAGTACAAAGTCGTTATGCATTTTTTTCAAGCTTTTGGATCAACTTTTCACAACGCGACTTTCTCTGCTACACTTTTCGTGTTTCCACGTCTTCTTACACTGTCGTCAACATCAAAAGTTTTTATTTTTATTATTTTTTATTTTTCCCTTTTTTTTCTAGTTTATTTTTATTTTCACAAGCTCGTAAGTTGAGACAAACGCGTCGCGTACAAAGTGGATGTTATTAGAATTTACGGAGCAAGTTACATAGCCGTGAATTTACTAGAGTGGAGACAGAACTAAAATCTAAATTAACTCACAAACTCATATAAATATAGATAGATAGATAGATCTGCAAGATTTGAAATATATAAAGAAAAGTGCAAAGAGCCTAGCACGCTACCTTGAGACACTCCATTTAGCATTTTTTCCCAAGAGGATATATTTTTATTATAAAAGATAAAAATAAATATACATATACATATGTAGGGAGCCGGCACAAAATCAGTAGCAGTAAAAAAAAAAAATTATCTACTGAATTTACGTCAAGGCGAGAATGAAAAATAATCAGCCGAAATTTGAATAAAAAATTTTTTGAATTTTTCCAGATACGGAGGTCCAAATACGTTCCAGATAACAGAAAAGTTCAACATAGACTGGGGTACATATTTATCAACGAATAAAAACATAATTTACGCAGCCATCGACGGCCGGGGATCAGGATTGAAAGGCACGCGGATGTTGTACTCCGGCTACAGAAATCTAGGGACAGTTGAAATTTACGACCAAATAAATGTCTCAAGGTAAGCACTTGTTATTTTTTAATTATATCGCGCGTAATACAAAGTATATGTTGTGAAAAAAAGAAAGGAAAAGCTGAACAAAGGAAAATAAATATCTGGTGCACGTAGCCGACAAAAGGAAGGCATTAAACTTGAGAACAATAAATACACAGAATCGGCGGTGTTGCAAAAAAGAGTAAACAAGAAAATGAGGTAATCCCCGTGATCCGCAAGTGGTACTAAACTTGGCTCGTCTAATCCGAAAGCTCTCGGGTCCGTTAAATTAACTTCTTTTTCAGATCTACAATACCTCAAAGAACCTTTTATTCAACTTTAAACATTTTTTATTCCACTTACTCTGAGTAAATTAATCGTTCTGCTGCTGGTCTTGAGTCTACACCAAGACCACTAACATGTCCATTCATTTATTTCCGTCTCTGATTTCATCACTCACTGCCATTTCCTAATGACAATAATTATCGTAAAGATAATAACAATGATGGTGATGATTAATTAAATATTTATAATGTATTATGTATGTCAAGATGTAATGCTGTTATGTAGAGCTAGAGATCTATAGAGCGGGACATAAATCTTAAGACATAGGTCTTGTAGTAGAGGAACCCGCAGGCGGTAGTAATTCATCGGCACGTTGTTATATACATATATAGGTTGACGTAGAGTTAATCGTCAGACGCAGTATAGGAGCCGAGGGGTTGTGCTGAAGGTAGTTGTGGTTAAACGAATTATGGTGAGCTACGTGGTCCCGTATAACTCCGAGCCCGCGGGTCGCGGGGATCCCAAACGCCTCAGCAAATTTCATCTCGGTCTATCGCATTTTGAGCTTAATAAATGGAATTCAATACTACAACCTTGCTTGCTTGAGCTAAACTTATGCGTCTCTGGGAAAAAAATTTTTACCCGAATTTTTTTTTAAACTTTTAGAAAATTTGGCGCGAAATAAAGAACGATGAATTATTAAATTTTATGAAATCGAATTTTCTGTCATTGGACACTTTGGACATAAAAAATGTAATTTTGAAAACTTTAAAAATTTTTAGCATAAAAATGATAATGTCTTTATTATATCTCATTTAATTATTCATTAAAAGTTCAAATAAACAATAGAAATATCCTGATATTTGTTCATAACGGATTCTTTATAGTCTCAAAGAGTAGTTTTAATAAAATGAAAACCAAAAAAGAAAAAAAAATAAGTCTGAGTATCTTCATTTTATTGAAGTAAGCTTTAATACTAAACGTTACGAGTTTACTTTACTCAAGTACCTATAAAACTCTAGATACTCCAAACTATGGACTCTACGGTCGGTCTATGGTCGAAAGTCTAAAGTCGAAATAAACCGATTCGTATCTTTAGAGTTGAATTTATAAATTCAAAAGTAAAGAGTCTTTGAAATAAATAAAAAATTAAACCAACAAAATCTAGAGTTATAATTTTTATTAACAATTGTATAAATATAAAAATATTCCGCAATCGTTTGGCCAATTTCCAATTTAGTGACTTACTTTTAACATAACGAACGCGACGCGCCAGCAAAACATTCGACATCCGGTCCCTAGGCTACTCCCGTTAACTCCCTTAGCTTCTATTTCTATTTCTATTTCTACTTCTTCAGCCTCTGGTTCTGCTTCTAGATTTACTTTTACATTTACTTCCACTCAAGAATTACTGGCCCTTGTTCATTTCGCCCTCGAGGCAGAAACCAACAAGGAATTCAAAAACTTTTATTTGGATCTGGGCTAACTGAAAATATTTTCTGTGCCAGGTCCTTTTTCCTCTACAACTAAATTATCATCATCATTATTTGCGGATTTTTATTTTCTATTTATACCCAAGTGACTTTTAAGTCTTTAGTAACTTGAGTAATAAAAAAACTAAGCCCTGAAATTTTTTTAAAATTTTTCCTCAAATGAAAGTCAATAATTTAGAAAGCGTTTTTTTTTATTCAGACTATAAAACATATAAATAATTTATGTCTGTATGAAAAATAAAAAATTTAACAAGCTGAGATGAAAAATTTTATGAAGTAGTAAAGTAGAAATATATATATTTTTTTTCTTGTTTCATTATACTCTGATGGAAATGTTTTATTTATAAGTAGTTAACGTGAAAATTTTTGTTGCAGACACTTGCAAGATAATTTTCCATTCATCGATAAAAGTAAAACGGGAATATGGGGCTGGAGTTACGGAGGATATGCAGCTGGAATGAGTTTAGCAATGGATCGTGATAGCGTATTCAAATGCGGTATTTCCGTAGCACCAGTGACCGATTGGACTTTGTATGGTAAGATTTCAACGTATTTCAAAGTTTATTTCTAAAACTTACCCAAAACTTTTGTATCGCATCCAAACTTTATATAAATATATATCATAAAATATATATCCGATATCCACAAACTAAGTTACCAACTTATAATCTATATTCATGAGCTAGATTATTTGTTGTTAATTACATGGCAATTAATTAGTAAGTAAACCGACTATATTTATTTGAGTTACGCTTAAATATTTGGCGCCACTACTAAATATCACTACGTCTAATTATTATCTATCAGAATATCATGCGTCCGAATTCCTCAGTCTGTCAATATCATAAACTGCGATTCAGAGTTTTAATATTAAAATAAACTCCCCTCAGGATGATATTTTGGCATATGATATTAAGACGTAAAGGAAAAATTTTGAGCAAAGTTAAACTTCCTTAAGAATGATAATAAATTTTATTTTTAAAGAACTAGGTGGATAAAATGTCTATTTATGTTTATAGATTCAATATATACGGAGCGTTTTATGGGTTTGCCAATAGCATCAGACAATTTTGATGGGTATGAACAAGCACAGCTGTTAAATAAAGCTGACAAAATAAAATCAAATAGTTATTATCTTATTCACGGTACACTGGATGACAATGTACACTATCAGCAATCTTTATTACTGGCTAAGGTCCTGGAGCAGAAGGATATATTATTTAGACAGCAGGTAAATATGTTTACAAACTACTATCGTATAACTTAACTACTCGTTTAAAAACTAAACATACAAATTTATTTGTCCTACAAAAATAATATAATAAATATTTTATAGACATACACCGATGAAGATCACGGCATCGCATCAACGAGGTTACATCTCTACCACTCGCTGGAAAATTTCCTAGGCGATTGCTTCAGGTCATGATCTACGGACTGACGGTCTATTTAAATATAATGAATGTAATAATAATAATAATAATAATACAAGAAAAAAAAGAAATCTTTTAGGACGTTATTACGATTTGTCTGTGTAAATAAATTACATGTACATAGTCCGTGTACAATATTGTAATATGAGTGTTCATGTAAATAACAATTCGATAATTAATTAGCCGCTAATCCATATGTAATTATAATCATTATTACTACTATTAAAATAAATATAAAATTTAAATTATTAATAATTAATATTTTATCAATAGATTTGCGGCTATTAATTACAAAGTTATAAGGTCACTATTTAATGGACATTTTTAAATAAAAAATTTATTAATGACTAAAATAAAATCAAATTTGTTATCGATTTTAAAGAGCTTAAAAAATGTTAATATTTTAAATTATTATCAAGTTAAATTTTTTTTTTAATAATTCGTACTTATGAAATTATAATTTCAATTTTAATTTAAGATAAATTATGATTTTATTTTTTATATGACGAATAAAATTTTTATAAATAAAAAAAATTTATAAAAAATTTTTTTATCGAATTGTTTTCAAAATTAATTTCAAAAAACATTTAAAAATTTTTTATTGATAAGAAAAAATTCATTTTTATAACAAAAAAAATGATTTTATTAATTACACGATAATATTTTCTTTCAAATTTTTAATTATAATTATAATTATTACTTTATATAAATGCATTGAGTTAAGTGACGCGTGAATTAAAAATCGCGTTACAATCGAATCAAAGTACCTATAGGCAATATCGATAATTAAACAATGAATTTTATTACTTCTAAAAAAAAAAAAATAAAATAAAAATATAAATATAAATAAGTAATTAAAAAAAAAAAATTCTCAATTAATTTAATTATGTTACTATTTTTTATTAATAAATATCATATCTATTACTAGGTTCACTAAGACTTCGAAAATAATAGAAATAAAACTAAAAAGTTAAAGGTACTAAAAAAATTTGAAATACACTTATAGTGTAAATATGACTATCATTAAATAGTTAAAATTTTTTAAATCCTGGACCACTGAAATTTTAAAAATTAATGAGTGGATAATTATAAATATATATAAATAAATTTAATTAATCAAATACTGAAAATAAGCGAATGAAAAAAAATGATAAGTGGATATTTAAAAATAATAATAATAAATAACTGTTAATGTTTATCTCGATCCATTGTAAATAAAGGGTTTTATTGCAGCGTAATGCAATTTCATATATGAGTATTGTTAATGGATTTAAATTTTTTTCATATTAAAAAAAAAAAAATTAATTAAAATATAAGTATAAATATTTATTAATTATAAATCACTATAGAATTTTAACAATGCTTGTACACCATTATTATTATTATCATTTGTTGAGTGTAATATAAAAAAATGTATAAAGTTTTATGGTTTATTAATTTGTTGTTGATTATTTTCTATTTATTCCTTTTTATAGTCCTTGATCCTGAGTATGTATATTTATTTGTATATCACACGTGATAATTTTAATGAACCTCATGACAGAATTTTTTTTTTTGTAATTTATAATTAAAAAAATTAATTAAAGTCACTCTTTCTTTAAATTTTTGCGTTTTTAATTCATCAATCCGCGGTAAATATAAACAGAAAAATAAGAAGTCTTTTTTTTTCGTTTTTTGACCAAAAATAAAATGCGCGCGACTTATAATTTTTTTAATTAGGAGTTTAATAAAAATTATAATGCAATTAATTTTTGAAATAAAACCGCGGAAGTGAAATATATATATTTGAATAAATTATACCTACTTAACTTTAATAATCATGGTAATGAGTAATTTAAATTAATTATCTTTACATAGTTAATGTTTATTAGTCTGTGCAGCTAATTTTTTTGAATAAAAAACATATATATTAATATTAAGTAACAAAGTTGATAAAACATCTTATGAATTTTCCGTTTCTTTGAATCTGAAAAAAATAACAATTAAGTTGTTTTTATGTATGGAAGGTTTGTATTGATTGTAAAATTGAATTGGGACACTCACTTGCATTTAGTGCAGGTAAAGAAGACAGTTTGCCCTTCGTCGGCGGACCTCAATTGCAGAGTCGCGTATGACATTTTATCATTCCCGCATTGCGAGCATTTTCTGTCAATAACTGGACCCTCGGATTTTTTTTTATCATCTTCTGGCTTTGCGTATGCAGATTCATCATTAAAATTGATAGTATATGACATTTTCATATCTCCAAAAACTTGAATAAAGATAAAAAATTATTCTTACTATATCGTGATTTAAATTGAGCGCCAAAATATTTAAAAAGTAATAAAATTTTTAATTAATATTCAAATTATTTATTAAATAATCGGAATACGAATTCAAAAATCTGGAACAGGAATATGAAATAAAAAAAAATACTAACCATCAGAACCCCATTCTCGTTTACAAGTATAACAAGTAACTCCACCTCTATCACCAAGAAGGGGTAAAATAGAACCACAATCAGCACAAAAATTCGGGTCTGTAGTAAAACAAGTTTCTTTTTCTTCTTCCATTTTATTTTATAACTTTACACTTGAGATAAATACTTCAAATTTTTATAAATCCACGTGCTTATGGTCAACACACCATGCGCATTAGAATAATATGTCTAAGTCTAAATTTATCGTTTTTAGTCACGTGACTTACTCATATGTTTTTTGGAACGGAAACGAAACGTATTCCTTCAATCCATGAACGCACGAAACGCGGATTTAAATTCCCGCGGGAAAATTCAAACCGTGCGCTTTTTAAAATTTTATTTTTAATTTAATAATTCAAAAATTATTATTTATCCACAACTAGTTTTTTAAAAAGTAAATTAATAATTTTTTTACAGACGATTAGTCAAAAAAATTGGATTTTAATTTTTTAAGTTTCTGAGATTAGTCAGCAGAAAGATAATTATTTAAAAAATGAGATTAAGTCACATGATTGCTGGCATAATGATGGGAGTAACATGGACACAAGCAGTAAAAGGGTAATTAATCATTTAAATTACGATAATTGTTAATAATAATTTTAAAAAATGCATTTTAAACAGGAATAAGTTATCGCTATTCGATTTCACAACCGCTAGCAATGTCAATAGTTGGACAGAAATATCAGACACTGTTCGGACACAAGGAATGTCCAAAGCCGTGCTGACTTTGCAAAAAACTCAATTATTCCAACGCGGTATTTTTTTCACTCTCCTGAACCCTCAGCCAAACGGAGCCGGATTCGCGGGGGTGCGAATCCCCGTTAATTGGGATTTGTCTGAATACAATAATATCGAAATAAAATGCCGCGCTCAGGGTCATAACGAACATTACAAACTTGTCTTAAGACACAAAGGTCTTGCCGCTAATGAAGATATTTCTTACGAACAAACTTTTGACGTAAGCATACAATTTAATATTCTTTTAAAACAATACTTAATAAATTTTAATTTAATTATTTAAAGGTTTCATTGACAAATACCGAATTTACGACAATAAGTTTACCATTGAAAAATTTCAAACCTTACTATCGCGGCCGTGAAATACCCAATGGAGATCCTCTGGATACTGCAAACATAACGATGTTTGGATTACAACTTTATGGCGGTGTTTACTCTCCATTTAAACAATACGGCGTGTCAGCTCTCGAAGTTGAAACAATTACTGCTGCTATCTAAACATTCAGATCATCATCATTATTATTATTATTATTATAATAATTAATTAATACAAACAAACTATCTCTTCATTTATTGACTATCAACTCTCGATCTAACATAATTACTAATTTAAAAAACATTAAATACTCTGTCAATAACTAATAATTAGCAATCTACTGAGTTTATTTGTAATTTAATGAATTATTATAAAAATGATTGAATAAATATAATAAATAAAAATAGAACAGATTTCTCGGTCTCGGTTACACATCAAATAGACAGTGACACGCGATCTCTATAAAATATTATTTATATATAAAATATATACATATATTTTAGTGGGTTGATCGTCTTTGGTACGACTGGTACCTGCAGTCAATGTTAAATTATTTTTTTTTTTTACTATTATATTTTATAGTCATGTTTAAATGTATGAGAAAAATATTGTATATATTTATATGCATATATATAGGTACAGAGTATATTTTTGTAAATCGATTGGGAGAATATTTTTCAGCAGTAAGAAGATATCGGTCGGGAGTATGACATGGTAGCCTCGGCAACTGGGTAATAAATTTTATTTATATTTCATTTTAATTGTAATTAATTGGACTAATAAATTTACTTGATGATGACATGGAACAGAGTCACGCAGACACTATTTGATTTCACGCGGACGGACCAAGTCAACAACTGGACCGAGTACTCGGACACTATAAAAACCGCGGGGATGTCGAAGGCTGTGCTGGTGATTCAAAAAACTCAACTGATTCAGCGGGCAATTTTTTTCACTTTATTCAACCCGCGGCCAAACAAAATGGGATTCGCTGCCGTAAGATGTGAGACTAATTTCAATCTTCAGGATTTCAATTACGTAACGATAAAGTGCCGTGGGCAGGGAACTAATTTGAGATACAAAATGGTGTTGAGACACAGGGGTCTCATTGATAATAATTCGATGGTCTTTGGTCAAGTTTTTACGGTAATTTTTAATTATTTAAATAAATATGGATTTTGTTATCTACATTTAATTTTTTTCCAGGCACCGGAAAATGAATTCGCGACGATGAAATTACCTCTGGCTGATTTTAAACCTTATTATCGCGGGCGTGAATTACCGGTGGAAGAAAATCCCCTTGATTTAACGGCCATTACAAATATTGGACTTAAAATTGATATGAGTCCTTATTTACCCGATAATCAACCTGGTGTAGCAGCTTTAGAAATTGATTGGATTAAAGCTACTAAATAATTACTATTATTTATTTATTCGCATAAAAATATATATATTATATATCTGATTTGAAAGTAAAATATATCGTGTTACGAATGCTATTAAATTTTTTTATAGCTAATTGATGTACTTTTCATTTAGAAGTTGATGGTACACATTTCGGGATCCGTAAGGACGTTAAAAAAATTTAAAATTTGGATTCTTTATTTTCCGACTTCTAGATAAAATGTACAATAAGCATAAAAAAAAATTTTACTCAATTACACTAAAAAATTAGCGGAGTAAGCATGAAATAAAAATAAAAGCAGCATTTACTCCAAATTTACTCCTGATTTTTTAAAGTGTATGGCATTTCTGTAACGCGAGTTGTCATAAAAAAAAATGTCATATATATATTTTTATGCAATTGTTAAAATATATAAAAACATATATCAAATAAATGTATAAAAATAAAATAATATTTTTAATTGGCTTTTTTTAATTTCCTTTAAATTCAAAAATTTAAAATAATTTTTTTTCATAAACTTCATTTGTAACTGACCGTCATAGACATTTTCGGCGTAACAATTTTCGAAATAGATGTAATGCAAAATTTAACCGCCACCGGCAGTTTATTTTGTAGGGTTAGGATTCCACATCCTTCGTCAGTGTGGCGTATGTCGAGTCGTCAGTGTGCATCGGGCTTGTCAATTGTTAAGTTTAAGCACAATGGCTCCTGTAGATAACTCTCCGACGAGCAACATGGGCGGATTTGAATTGATTTGTTCATCAAAATCAAACGATACCATTCCCGTCCACAAGTACAAGTCAACAAGAACCGGAATAACCGTTTGTATCGGAGAAGTCGACGGCCCCATCGTCGGAGGAAACTTCTGTCTGGGTAACTCGCTCTTTTAACCTCAATACTCACTCGGCAAAATAAATAAACAAAACAAATATGTCGTTTATACCAAAATAAAATTAAATTTACAGCAACTCAAGCGTTTGATGATGATGGACTGCCTCATACTCTGGAGCACCTCATTTTCTTGGGCAGCGAGGATTATCCTTACAAGGGAGTCCTGGATCTTCTGGGCAACAGATGTCTCGCATCAGGGACAAACGCCTGGACTGATCGTGACCACACCAATTACACCATGACTACTGTTGGTAGCGAGGGATTTTTGACTCTCATGCCCATTTATCTAGATCATGTTCTCTTCCCAAACTTGACAGTTCGTACCAATCAATTAATTTACTAATAAATTTAATTATTTACATCGCTAATTACTCCCATTACTGTTCCTAGGATTCAGCATATTTAACTGAAGTTCATTATATATCAGGGGAAGGTGAAGATCGCGGTGTCGTCTACTGCGAGATGCAGAGCACCGAGAATACCGGGAAAACTTTGTCGAACACTGAACTGATCCGCGCAATTTATCCAGGAAAATGCGGATACAAATCAGTAACTGGGGGGATAATGAAGAACTTGCGCGAGAGTACGAACAATGAAAAGGTCCGTGAATTCCACCGGCAATTCTACCGGCCGGAGAACTTGACGATAATAATAACTGGTCAGATTCAGCACGCAGAAGTTTTCAAAGCTCTGCGTCCGGTTGAAGAAAAAATTCTGTCTAAAGGAAGTCGCGGTACATTTGATCGCCCGTGGCATGAACCAGTTCCTCCATTGACAGAAAGTGTCGTCCGTGACATTTTGTACCCATGCGACGACGAGGACAATGGAATAGTCAGCGTGGGATGGCGCGGGCCTTCAGGAATAACAGAAATATATGAACTGACAGCCTGTTCCCTGCTGCTAAAGTATCTGACTGACAATTCCGTCAGCCCGATCCAGAAAGAGTTTGTTGAAATCGACGATCCTTATTGTTGCAACGTCGATTATTATTTGAACGAAAATTCCGAGTCTGTGCTGCAGCTGACGTTCAGCGGTGTTCCTATTCCCAAAATTCCATTGGTAAAAAACCACTTGGCCAAAGTTCTCAATGACGTTTATCAGAGCAACGAAATTGACGGAATAGACATGCCGCGGATGGCTACGGTGATTCATCGCCACCAATTGGAAACTCTGAGCAGCCTGGAGAACATGCCGCATGACGCCATCACCTACATGTTGATAGGGGATGCGCTTTATGGCCGCAACGTCCGGGACCTAGAGCAGCGACTCAACACAATCGACGATCTTAAAAAATTGGCAAAAGAACCCGCGAGTTTCTGGTTGAAT
Organism: Microplitis demolitor; assembly: GCF_026212275.2. Classification (NCBI taxonomy): domain Eukaryota; kingdom Metazoa; phylum Arthropoda; class Insecta; order Hymenoptera; family Braconidae; genus Microplitis; species Microplitis demolitor. Next base: position 563,556 of record NC_068551.1, on the reverse strand, counting down.
CTCCTCAAGAAGTATTTGATCGACGCGCCCTCGGCGGTGATAAACGCGACGCCGAGCATCGCCAAGCAAAAGGAAATGGAAGAGCAGGAGAGAAAGCGCATCGCTGAAAGAATAAAGCAGCTAGGCAAAGAAGGTTTGGAGCAGAAGGAAAAGGAGTACTTGGAAGCGGTTAAGCAGAACGATGCTCCCATTCCTGATCAAGTTCTCAGCGGGGTACCAGTTCCAGGAACGGACTCCATCAACTTCCATCACGTGCGAAGCTACACCACGGGGGCAGGTGACCAGCATCCGAGACTTGATGTCAACAAACTGTCTCTCTTTACGTACTTGGATCACGTGAATACAAATTTCGTTTACCTGTTCGTTGTGATGGACACTTCGAAGGTTTCAAAAGAAACCAGACCCTACATGCCCCTGATTCTAGAGGCCATTGGAGAATGTCCTATTGATAGAGAAGGAGAGCTAGTGCCGTACGAAGATGTCGTTGCAGAAATAGAGGCTGACACTATTGCCGTCAGCACGAGAATGGGGCTGGACAGCCCGTCCAGATTTTCTTGTGGCGCTTACAGTCACAGCGTCAACTTAATGCTGCAGGTAAATATCCATCTAATTGATTCAGTTGATTAATTAATTAATTTACTGATTGATTCCTCCGTAGCTCGAAATGTCTAAGTATCCAAAAGGTGTCCAATGGATAAAAGAACTGCTGTATGACACTAAATTCACACCGGAACGGTTGAAAATAATCGCATCGAAATTACTCAACGAAATAACCCAGTGCAAAAAAGCTGGTAACAAAATCACTGGAGATTTGATGAGAGGAATGATTTACAACAAAGGTAATATTCAGATCTCTGGATCAAATTGTCAGACTGATGCTAATTTATTGTATGATTGGTATTGCAGAGAGCAATCACTTCAACTCGAGCATGCTGAGGCAGCAGCAGTTTTTGACTAAACTAGTTAGCAGATTGGGAACACCCCAAGGACAAGCGGAAGTCGTCGCTGAAATAGAAGCGATTATGAAAATTCTGACGGCTAAAGATAACATGGTTCTGTTCATGGCAACAAATGTTGATAAATTGAGCGCTCAGGTGTCGGAGCTTTACAAGCCCTGGTGGACTTTCTTCACCTTTGATAAATTTGATACCTTTGATAAAAATAAGTACGTCATCTTTTTTTTTTTCTATACAAAAGGTTGATACTTAAAATAAATATTTTTAGGTTGAATGTAACGCCCGATTGGAAACTGATGGTACCTAGAGAAGAAATACCAATAGAAGGTTGTGTCCTAGGACTCGGATGTGTTGAGTCTGCTTATTTATCACAAACTGGACCCTGTCTAAACGATTTCGAGAGCCCTGATTTAGCTCCACTGCTAGTTTGCCTTCAATACTTGACTCAAGTTGAGGTGAATTTGTAAAATTACATTTTTCATGACGAAAATAATTACTAATTATATTTTTATTCTATCAGGGGCCAATGTGGAGACAAGTAAGAGGACAAGGGTTCGCATACGGCTGCAATATCTACGCGAAACCAAATGAGGGGTTGGTTTACTTGACCTTTTACGCGTCGACAGACCTCGTCGGCGCCTACAAGGAAACTAAAGCCATCGTTGTATGTTTCTTTTATTTACGTAAGTGTCGGTATTGATGAAAATATAAACTATATGTGAAATTTTAGAACAATCTCATTGCTGATAATTCCTGGGAGCGACTGCTCTACGACTCGGCAAAGTCGTCTTTGATATTTGAAATCGTCGAGAGAGAAAAAAGCGTCGGGGACGCGGTCTCCCAGTCACTCTTATCGTACTTTAAAAATGTTTTCCATGATTACAATCGCTCGATGGTGCAAAAAATCTATACCGTCAGCATTAAAGATTTGAATCGGGTCGCTAATAAATATATAAAGCCACTTTTTGATCCCAAACAATGCAAAACTGCGATCGTTTGCCATCCCTCTAAGGTCACAGAAATCGCCGAAGCGTTCAAGGGGTAAGTTCATCTAATTATTTATTTATTATAATTATTTTATTCACTTTTTTTTTTTTAGCTTTAGCCAGAATCTGAAATTCTTCAATACCCTGGAAAATAGTTACCTCAATGATTGGTGAATTTTTCAAATTTTTTTATAAATTTTTTATTAAACAGATGCCTAATTTTAGGGGAAAAAATTAAATCTCTACTTGCAGCGCTGAGTACAAAATAATATGGATTTAGTAAATATATATACATTTCTACGCATTTTTTTTTGTAAGTTACCGTGGAAAATTGATAAATATATCTTACTAAATGGCTTAAAAGGTGTTTTGCAAATAAATATTTTAATGGAATTTTTTAACACATTTTTCAATAATAATAATATTATAAAATGTCTTGATTGTCATAAGAAAATCAATAAAATGCGTTTTTAAATCTGAGTATTTACATTTTTTTAATCATTTTCAAAATTAGTTGGTAAGATTTTTTTCGAGTTTTTAAATTGAGAAAATTTTTTAGAAATAAATGAGTAGGATATCTGAGTCGGGGATGAAATTCTGCGTAAAATGAATACCAACATCGATATGTTTCCAAAAGATGATCATTGATTACTTAAATTGGTAATTAATTAATTATTTAGTGTTTTTAATCATTTTGATTTAAATATATTGATGTGGGTACTCATTTAACTCGAAATTGCCTTGTCTATAACGACAGCTAAAAATCTAAAAAGTGACTTTACAGAAATTAAATAAACACTGAAATAATTTAATTGAAATATGAGTAAACTTTCTGATTAATAAACAACATACTTCAATAAAACACTCGGAAAATTAATTTGTCTATTGAAAAAAAAAAAAAAAAATTTGTTGTGAATTTGTGCCACTGAAAACATTTGAAATAAGAGTTCGGTAAACTTTGCAAATAGAAGCAGTTGGCCTTGATGTTCCTCAACCGTGCAATCGTCATCGGTCCAATACTTTCAGCTTTTCACGTGCGTCGATTGTACTAGACGTTCTCATGACTTGTTAACTAATTTTTGGATTACCTAATCCCTGCGTCATCTAATATATTATTTACTACGCTCTCAAATAAACTCATTAATATATATAAACATACGTATGTCTATCCTCTATTGAGTCTAAAAAAATCTACTATCTAAAATATTTAATAAAAAAAATTCTTCACTTTACTGTAATTCGATAAGTCACGTTCAATAAATTAGCTAATGGACTTCAGACCGCATATTTAAATTAAATAATTAAATATATTTTCTTTGTTAAAAAAATTGCAATTATTAAAAATTTTTTGTTTTGAAAATTTTGAATAATTATTTTACTCAATTTTTGAGTAAAAAATTAAAATATTTAAATTTACACATGACGTTTGTTGTCGCCATAGAAAAACAAGGGAATAAATTTATATTTTTGATAAAATATTTAACAAACATTAAATATAAATAGAAATGTGATCAGAAAAATCCAGTTTTCAAAAAAATAAAAAATGAATAGATTTATTTTTCAATACTTTGCAATTCGATTGTTTGTGACACAAAAATTTAAATTGCCGCCACACTGTACGTGACAAATATTTTTTTAAAATCTCTAAGAATGTCAATTATCTTTAGAAAAAACATGTAATTATGTTCTTTATAAATAAATAAATTTAAGAACATTAGTGAGTTGTTTTCTAAAAATAATAACTTGGATTTGTTTTTATTTTTTCACAAAATTCACCTTTCACTCTTTCACGTGACCCACACCCGAGCTAAGATGTTTTTGCCAGCTTTTTTAACAGTAGACTTACCTTACGAAATTACTAATTTTTATCGTTAATTTAAATAACAATCAAATGGTTAAAATTATAATTAATTAAAATATTTTCTCATAAAAATTGTTATTATATTGCTCTCATGTTTAATAAAAAAGTATATCATACAAATTAAAAAAAAAAGAAATAATAATTTCATATACCGTAAAAAATAGCGCGTATTCTAGAATTTCGCGTTCCAGAACACAACGGTCGTGCATTTTCTACTTAAAATAAGTATCACGACGCTCTAATTCTTTAAATTAAAAAAAAAAACTAGCAACTTGCAGCTAAAAATTTTTCAAAAAAAAAAAAAAAAAAAAAAAAAACCATGAGTTTTAAATATTTTGCAACATGTAATTATAGTTAAATAATAAATAATTATGATAGTTAATTACTTGTTGAAAAAAAAAAACACAAAGAACGGTATTGAAGACTTAAGGATTCGACAAAGAGTTGTTAAAAATGTAAATTATTCATTAGGTCATTTGCAGGTCATACATTACTATGCGATTGAAAAAGCCAAAGGTATATTCATTCATTACACAATGAACTTCTATATACATTTTTAAACATATAAATAATATATTTTTTTGAAAATCTTTCAAAACAACCAATTTTTCCGGCTGTCATTTATAATTTTCAATCAGGATTTTTAAATTCTTATTTTAAAAAAATCAATTTATAAAAATTCATAAAACTTATTCAAAAACAAGTCGAAAATGAATAAAAAACGTGTTTTATTTCGATTTACTTTTGGCAAACTCGTCCTACTTTGTGCCCATGTGCGTCAAAAAAGTCAAATTTGACTTGGTTTCCGGTTAATCGACTTAAGTTTAGGTCAAAAACATAAATTTTAAGTTATTTTTTCGACTCGGGGTCATATGAAAAAATGTATGATATTAATACACTTTGAAATTCGGACAGATGATATTCTGATAGATGATAATTAGACAGTGACATTTTTTCGTGTGACATTTAGTCGCGAATTGAAAAAAATGAGGCAATAAGGTTCGTTTCATTAAAAGTAATGTCAATAAAAATAATAATAGCAATGGTGTTGGTTGTAAAAAAAATAGTTGTAAGTAAGAGCAGATATATAGAAGAGTAAAGAAAAAGAATTGCGGTGGCATTAAAATTTATGTGGAGAGGGATATGAGCGAGTGTTACAAACTCGGTTGCTAAACTCTTTTAGTCTTTAACGAAGACCCTTTCTCGTCGGTATCTCAGCTATTCGAATTTAACATATTTTTTATAAAAAATAATAATTTAAACTTTGACCGAGTGACTAAAATGTGAAGTTAATTTCGTGAAGTGAATTTTTAAAAAATATTTATTTTCGAAAATAATAAAATACTTTTTTGGTGAAGAATAGATTTTTTGAAAAATGTCAGATGCTATTGCCAAGTTGCCTTTAAATAATATTAATGGCAATAATACATCGAAAATAATATCACCTAAAGAGCGCGTAAGTTTAAATGATTTATTGTTAATAAATAATATTTTAAAACTCATTTCCTTCATTAATTATTTATTTTTAAACTAATTATATTATTTAGCAATTAATAAATTAATAATTTATAGAGAATGATTTTTAAATTTTAATTGACTTATTGTTCAGGGAATATGTACACTAGGTGCAATTGCCCTCAATTTCGATGGAATTTTATTTTTTATTTGAGATGTTATCTGTAAATATGCAAGTGCAAATAGTCTATTTAATTAGAAAACGGTGATACTGGATATGGTGAAAGCGCGAATAGATCTCTAACGAGGAGTTTATTGTTTGAGGCGGGAAAATAATATTTTGAATTTGTTGGTTAGTAGGTCATTGTTATTACCGTGTTTATTAACTATGAATTGTCTTTATAATTGCAACATTCACATTAGATTGCTATTACAATCATAAATCACTTTATAATTGTCTTTTGTCTCTGCTCTCTAATTTTCATACATTATTATTATAATTATTATTATTATTACAATAAATGTCTATAATATATGATAATTGGACAGTGAGTTTTATTTCCTTCAAATATAATTTGTATAAAATAATTTAATTGATTTTTTAAATTGTCAGTTAAACAACTGGAAAATTATTTTCATACAGTTTTTTTTTTCTCGGGGCTGTATCTGTTAAACTATTGACTTTACGGTAATTTGTAAAGAATCCGAAATTGTAGGAAATTAAATTTGCTACAATTTCGGTATCTATAAAAATTTTCGTAAGATCGATAGTTTAAAAGTTATAGGTGTTTTAACTATTGACTGTTTGAAAAAATTGCTAATTTTTTTTTTCGGTGTGAATTTTCTCTAGAGCGGCTGATATTTTTCAAACTATTGACTCTACGGTGTTTTTTGTAAGGACTAAAGTTGTAGATAATTAAATTTCCTTTTCAAAAATCATAAACAACGTATATTTATACAGAAAACTTCCTCAGATATTGAATAATTAATTGTTGGTTCTAATTTCGAGGTATATAACTAATTCATTTTTTAAAAAAATCATAAAAATTCTGGAATATTTTCAAATATTTAAGTAGAGCAGAAAAAGCTGAAGGATAAAAGCTTCAATTATTAACCGTATATGCGCAACAGTCGCTTTTTATTGATTTTAATAAACTACAGCTCGTAGTAAAATTAAATCCAACGTGTTTGATAAATAATTCTGTAGTATTTATAAAGATAATGCGTCTCAATTCCTAAAAAATGATCTCAACAAATTTTATTTAATCAAATATTATTTTAGTAGTAATAATAATAATAATAATAAAACTGAAACTTATTCAAATATAAAAAAAGTTATGCGTGTAAACACAAAATATTTCGTAATTTTCTCAAAAGTTATAGAAAATATTTAACGTTTGTTTTTTTTTTCTCGATATGTTTTTAAATTCAAGGCTAGTGACTTTAAAAAGTAAACAGATTAGTCTACTAAATAAAATAATCATCAGTAATTATAGTTACAATTGTAAAAGTAATTTTTTAAAAAATTTTTTTGGAAAATTAAGTTCAAACGTATTCTACAAAAATGTATCTCTATTCCATTCAAGTCCATTAATTTTTACGGCTTTAAACCAGTAAGTATTTCATATATAATTAACATATATATGAGAAATAAAAATTCATATCCTTTTTATTATTTTATTTTCGTAGATAGAAATTTAGATACCGTAGTCTAACGTTTTTTTTTGCAAATATTTTACCGCTAAGTTATAAATAAAAATGTAATACATATATATAATTAAATCAAAGTAAAAAAAAAAATTTCAAGTATTTTTTTACAAGAATTAACTTTTTAAACTTTTAAACGACTGTATCTTTTAAATAATTAACTTTACAGTAATTTTCAAAGATACAAAAATTTTAGGAAATTAAATTTTCTACAATTTTGATATCAGTAAAAATTTTCATACAACCAATAGTTCAAAAGTTACAGTTGTTTTAAAAAAAACCTAATTTCGATAACGATCAAAATTATAAAATAGTTTAAATTTATAAATTAAAATAATAATTAAATGAAATAAATAACGACTGACTTATTAAATAATTGAGAATTAAGATACTCGGAGACCTTGTAATTTTGGAGTATTTCACATTAGAATTTATTTCATAACGGCAGCTTGCGTATACGCAAAAGATAAACTTTCTCTTTTAAACAGCAACCTGTATTCTGTATAGATGCAATTTTTCTTCTCTGCACTGACCATACCGGTGTCAATGTACTTTACTGGCATAATGTCGATGTTACCGCGAGTAAATGAGATAAAGGTCCGTGAAACTTTCAAACCGCTATTTTCTCTCCTATCCACTCGGTGCTCGGTACTTTGATAGGCAGAGTCTATTATTATCCTCTATACTTATATACATATACATTTTTTTATATTTATTTTTATTACTATTTATTTTGTGCAACTGATTGCTCGTTAAATTATTGGAGTAAAAATTATTGCTTTCAAAAAAATTTTATTGATATTTTCTTTTTTTTTTAGGAATCGATAATCGATATTATCGAAAAAAAATTGTTTAGAATTCTAATTATTTTTAAACCGTAATAGTAATCAATTTTTTTATATCAATTGTAAAAAATAAAAAAATAAGGAAATACGGTAATAAAAAAAAAAAAAAAACTAAAGTAATTATTGTGAAAACTTGAACTCAAATCTTATACAATAATGAAAAAGGAAGCGGACAAATGAGACAAGTAACATGAAGCATACAGCACACGATACAAACTCGAGTTACCGTCAATAATAATTTCAATTTCGTTCAATTATTGAACCACACGATAAGTCTGCTGTACAAATATTATCTCCTCCATCTCACAGATTTACAAAACTCCATCAATCATTCAATTATCTTTTCTCTCCATAAAAAAATCTCTTCGCTTAAATAAATAAATATATAAAAATAAAATTTGGTGACAAAAAAAAATTTTTATGACCTCAATCAAAAACTAGTAATTTAAATTAAAAAAAAAATTCATCTATAAAAATATCAAACAATACTCAATAATATATATGCATACGTACATATATATATAGTATAGTTACCTACTGTTATTTCTCATTCCACGTGTTAAAAAAAAAAAAACAGGACGTCGAGAGGGGAGAACCGACATCGAAAGGAGGCGATAACTCCCGCAGATCGACGAACGGTTCAGTGGACGTGGGATCGGCAGCCGCGCAACCTGGTGTCACCACTCTCAGTGGTTCCTCATCGACACAGAGTACCACCGCGAGTGCTGGTTCAAGTACTTGCCGCGCAATTGCCCGGACCTTCCGGCAAATCGTCTTAGCGATGCTCTTGCTGGGACTACTCGGGGGACTCGTCGCCCTCGTCTGGATCTACATGGGCCCTATTTTCGTCCTACAACTTATTCTAGTCGTAATCACCGCGTACTTTGTGTCCGGTGGACGACTTAGGTGGTTCTACGTAGCCTTCAAAACAGCTCCTAGAGATATCAAGTGGGTATTTAAATTAATAATTACGCTCGGCATTATTTAAAACATGACTTTTCGCGGTAGCTCTTTAAACTTTGATAAGATAAGATAAGCTCGTGTTATGTTTTTTTTTTTCTTTTTATTTAAGCAGTCGGAATTGAAGTTGAGAATAATAATATTTTGATGCAGTTGTTTGGGCGTAAGAGAAAGCGGGATTTTAATATAACGGGACGTATGTAGTCTACTTCTTTGCGGAATTAATATGCCGGTTAAAAGATTAACATACATTACTTTATATAATTATTTTTAATAATTCAAATTCTTCATAACAAATGTCAATGTCAAGACTATCATTTTTTTTTTCTTTTTTTTTTTTTTAGTAATTCACTGTACTTTGAACGGATAAAAATAGACTTGACATCAGATTATTTCGACAAGAATTAAGAAAATATATATATTTTTTTTAATTAAAATTAAATATTTTATAAATTTGAATTATAAACATTTGTCTGATGATAAGGATAAAAGATTGTTCTAATGAATAAATAATGTAATTAAATTACCATTAATTAAAGTTAAAAAACGTAAATTTTTGCCAACCGGTTCCATTTAAGTTGACCTAGATAAATTATAAAAATATATATTTAACATTAAAGAAATGTTATCAAGTAATTGACGACAGCCATTTTTTATAGAACTTTTGAATTAAAAATATCTATTTTAATTATTATTGTTTTTGTTGTAATAAAATAATTTACTATATGAATGCGGAAAAATTTTCTCATAAATTATTAATCGTTATATAACATTTGCATGCCTCAGAAAATTGATTCGTTAAAAATTTTTTGCAATAACATTTAATGTAAATAATTTATTATTTATTTTTCCAGAGCTCTAATCAGATTTATTCGACTGATGTGGTCGATAAAATGTCACGAGAAAAAAAATCGTAGTGTTGCTGATGTCTTTCAAGGGTATGTTGCTAAACATCCCAATAAATGTTGTTTTGTGTTTGAAGATCGCGAATGGACTTACCAAGAGGTAACTAATTACTGACAATAATAGCAACAATAAAAACACTAAAATTTAAACAAGAAAAAACTCAGCTACTTTTCAAACCTTCAAACAGCTATAACTTCAAAGCAATTGATTTTACAGTAATTGTTATAAGAAATGAAATTACAGGAAATTTAATTTACTACAATTTCAGTCTCTGTTAAATTTTTTCTAAAACCGATACTTAAGAAGTTACAGCCATTTAAACAATTAGATCATTTTTTTTCAATTGTAACAAAAGTTTTTCCAAGTAAAATTAACATATCTTCTAAATTATTGATTTTAAAATAATTTTCAAAGAGATCAAAGTTTTAGATAATTAAATTTCCTTTCCAACGAACATAAGCAACGTCCACTTATCTCTAATAAATACTGAGCTATCGAATAATTTGATTTTTACTCATTACCATTTATAATAAATAAAATAAATCATAAATTATATTGATCAGTCAATGACACTTTAATTTAATCACTTAGAACAATGACTTTGAATTAATAATTACAGCCGTCATAAAAAATAAATATTTAAAAACGTAATTAAGATCAATTACAGGTAATAATAATGACCAGTAAATATTTAACTAAACCAATAGCTATTAACTCATTAGCATAAATAAACTCAGAAACATGAAACTCACTGTTTAAATAAAATATTAAAAGTACTTGCACACAATACTAATCAAAGCTAACAACTGCTAACTACTAATTAATAAATAATTATATTTTTTTTATCCATCAGATAGAAGACTTGAGCAATAAAGTCGCTTACGTTTTCAAAAGTCATGGCTACAGAAAAGGCGACGCAGTTGCTCTCCTAATGGAAAATAGACCAGAGTACGTCGCTATTTGGTTGGGTCTGAGTAAACTTGGTATCATGATACCGTTAATAAATACAAATTTAAGAAAAACGTCATTACTCCATTGTATCAACGTCGCGCGCTGCCAAGCGCTTATTTTTTCAGATGAATTATCTGAATGTAATTATTAATAATTTATTACAGTCTTCTAATTTTTTTTAATTAAAAAAATTGGATTATCATTATTAATAACAAATTAATTATTATTATTATTATTATTGCAGCTGTAAGTGAAATAGCATCGTCATTAGATGCCAAAATAGCTCTATATAAATTTGACGGTAAACCGAATACAAATTCATCAGGACTTAAAGAAAAAGATTTGTCAGTACTGTTAGAAGATGCATCGTCATCACCGCTGGTATTGCAAGAGAAAGGAACATATGAAGATAAATTAATGTATATATACACAAGTGGTACTACTGGTTTACCTAAAGCTGCTGTAATTACTAATTACAAGTAATTATTATTTATTATTTAATTTATTTTTTATCACAACAGCAATTTATTTATTTTTTCTTCAACAGATTCATGTTCATAGTGGGTGCTATGTATCACATGGCATTATTTAAAAGTTCTGACCGATTCTATACGCCTTTACCGTTATATCATACTGCCGGAGGAATTGTTGCTGTTGGTCAAGTTTTGTTACACGGCGCAACTTGTGTTATTAGAAAAAAATTTTCGGCTAGTGCTTACTTTGATGATTGTCGTAAATATAATTGTACGGTATGTATTTTATTATTTAATGATAATTAATATTTAATTAAATTTTATTTTTAATTGGGGCCTGTAATTTTTTGACGTATGAGAATGGAGAATAAATTTTAAAATGTAATTTATGTAAAAAGGATGTGGAACACTAGTCACTTAATAAAGTGATTAATCAAGTGACCCTCGGTATTTAAATATAGATATATAACAGGAAATTTTTTTTACTAGGTAGCTCAGTACATCGGCGAAATGTGTCGTTACATTCTCGCCGCTCCACCAAAACCCGAAGACAAGCAACACAAAGTACGGGCGATTTTTGGCAATGGACTGAGACCGCAAATTTGGAGTGAATTTGTCGAGAGATTTAATATAAAACAAGTTGCTGAATTTTATGGAGCCACTGAGAGCAATGCCAACATAAGTAATTTTTTTTTTTTCATTTACTAGAGACGTTTTTTTTTTTAATACTTGTAATTTAATTGAATTATTTTTATTCTAATAGCAAATGTAGACAACAAAGTCGGAGCAATTGGTTTTGTATCGCGAATTATACCAGCAGTTTACCCGATTTCAATAATAAAAGTAAATGCTGATGGCGAACCAATCAGAGATGAAAAAGGGCTTTGTCAAGAATGCAAACCGAGTATGTGATAATTATTAATTAATCAATTAAAGTTGGTACTAATTTATTTAAAATGAAATTTTTTCAGATGAACCGGGTGTATTTATAGGAAAGATAATACCAAATAATCCACATCGAGCGTTTCTGGGATACGTTGACGAGAAAGCGTCTGAGAGAAAAGTAATACATGACGTATTCAAAAAAGGCGACTCGGCTTTTCATTCCGGTGACATTGTCGTGGCCGACGAATTCGGTTATCTATATTTCAAAGACAGGACCGGAGACACGTTCAGATGGAAAGGTGAAAATGTATCGACGTCTGAGGTCGAAGCTATTCTAAGTAATCTCACTGATTATCGTGACTGCGTCGTTTATGGAGTTGAGGTAAATTTACTTTTTCATTTTTTTATTTACTTGAATTTTTGATTTGTTAATTTTATTTTTTTATTCAAAAGGTTACTGGCGCAGAAGGCAGAGCCGGGATGGCTGCTATTTTTGATGAAAATGAAACATTAGATATTAATGAACTATATAAAAATATTAAGGAAAATTTACCTTCGTACGCAAGACCGCAGTTTATACGAATTTTAACTAAAATAGATCTTACAGGTTTGTTTGATTGTTTATTTAAATTTAGTATTTAATTATCACCAAAAATTTATTTGATAATTAATTAATAAGACAATACTTTTACATTCTTGACATATTTCTTTACTGAGTCGTCATTTCCTTTTAAAAATTAAGCTAATCTTTAATTACTTGAAATTGATAAGAATCATTACTAATTTTTTTTTTTTTTTTTTTTTTTACTTTAATAGGAACATTTAAATTAAAGAAAAAAGATTTACAAGAAGAAGCTTACAATCCAAGAAAAGTAAACGACAAATTATATTACTTAGACGCTAAAACAGGATACCAATTAATAACACCCGAAGTTTACGATCAAATACTACAGGGAAAAATACGTTTTTAAAAAAAATAAACAAACAAGTGTACAAGTTTCGAGAAATAACAAAGTAACTAAAAGAATGTCAGCAATGAGTAGTTAATTAATCGTAACGATTATGCAACACATGCTCACGAACATTGAGAGAAACTTAAATTAAATCTCTTTAATAAAATTATTTTTTGTAAATATATTAAGAGGAATATTAAAATAATCATTATTAAAGAAATTGATGATTAATTTATATTTAAATATCATGAGGGGTGTAGATGGTGATACTTAGAAAAAATAACTCCGAAGGTAATTAAATTAAAATACAAAAAAGAAGAATGATCTGATCAAAAAATGACTGCCAGTATTTGGAAAAATAAGCAGAAGAATAAAATGAATATTTTTTGGTAATCGCACAAAACTCTTTCGAGAATATTTCTTAAAAGTAATATTATTTAAAGTATATAATTAATGCGTTAATTAATTTATAACAGCATCAGTTGGATGTGGTCTTTATAATTTAATTGTTATTTTTTTTTTAGAATAAAAATCAAATATTTTATAAAAAAAAAATGTGGATATTTTATTTTGTTTTTGCTATTATTTTATTTAGAAATTAGTTTTTTTTTTAATGCTAAGTAAAACCGGTTCAAAGACACTGCAAAGAGGTCACAGTGTTGCTTGGAAAAATAAACGTAATTACGCTTATGGCTTATAGGTGTGAGTAATGTAAGTGTGTGCATATGCCCATGTGTGCATGAGCATTATAAATATGGCGGAAGTTGTTTTCCAATATACTTAACTTTTTGTATTTTTCCTCATTTTATTTTAAAATTGGCATAACGGTTAAACTATTGAGTTTACATTAAAATTTATTGAGTAGATTTTCTAGCCAATTAAATTGTCTACAAAAAAAGTTTTATCTCATTTTACCGGAAATTGAATATTTTTACCTCACACTTGAATTTTTACAAAAAATATAGAGCCTTATACTTAAAATTAAAATTATGGCTAAACTATAAAAAATTTCCAAAAAATTGTCATGAGCAATTTAATAGGAAATCAAATTCTCTACAAAAAATGTCTTATGTCATTTTACCGAAAACTCAATAGTTTAGACACTAGAGCTTGAAAAACTCGGTCAATGATCGTTCAAAAAAAATGTCTTCATATATTTATAGATAAATAAACATAAGAAATAAGTGACAAGTAATTGTGTCTTCCGTATGACGGAAGTTGTCTTCCTCTCGCATTACTTAACTAAAAAAAAAATTTCTATTCAAATTTGTTCTCACGAAATAGCGCCAAGTTAAATGTATGAATCTCATTGCTAATCTATTTATAACCAGATTCTCGTAAAATTTTTTCCGAGTTATTTTTAAAAATCCCACACATTTAATTGTGTAAAACAGTCACATAAAAATAAAAAACAGTATTTAAAAATAATAATTATATAACATTATAAAGGTAAGCAAATACTTCTAATCTAATCTTTCGTATTATTACAAACAATTTACTTGGACTTTTGAACAGTACATCGTTCGCTTGAAACATATATATAAAAAAAAAGAAAAAAAAAACAATGCATAAATCTTGCAAGCTAAATTCATTAATATGCGATCATGCGATGTTTTATTGTTCATTATGATTCAGTACGTCTTATTATTATTATTATTACTATTACTATAATTCTATCTCCGTGAAGTAATCAACATTACATTTAAAAGTTTAATACGCAATTAATCTTCATCATTATTTAAATAAATAACCAATAATAATAATAACAATAATTATGATTAATTGATGAAAAAAATGGATCAAAATTTTTTCCACGCAGTAAGTAGAAGTTGACTTATTTCAGAGTCATCTTTATAAATTATGAATTTATCTAGTCACTGTCATAATCATAAGTTTCATTACTTTTTAACAAATATCATAATAATAATAATTTTATCAGTCAACGGCCTCAATTTATTTCCTTTTATTTTAATTAAAAAATTAATTTATTTGAAAATATAAATGAATAATTACAGACAAAAAAAAATTATTTATAATCTTGGGTTATCGAGTGTTATTTTTTTTTATTTATTAACATCACGAATTTCTATTTATTATTAATTATTAAAAATAAAACTGTTTAATGTCAACGTAATTTAATGTCAGATTAAATTTATTTATAGAGTATTAATTAGTAATTTAATTTAATTTCTATAGACCGGATTCTTTGGTAATTAATTTGAAATTTTAAAGTCGGCGGTAATAAATATGAATTTACGATCTCGCTTGAGAAAAATTTAAAGCGACCGCGGCGAAAGAGGCGAAAGTATACTAGAGTTGTGCAGAAAAAAGCTTAAAAAAATAAATATACGGATAAAAAGACAAAGCTGGAGATATAACTAGTTGGTGTAAGTTGTATCGGTGAGGTGAAAGCAGAAGGGGGTTTTGTTAAAGAAGGGGAAATCCAAAACGACGTCGGGTTTCCATCTGAGTGAATCGGAAGTTGCCGCAGGTCCGTTAGTCGTCAGACGGTTTTCAGCCTTGCGATATTATATTTTATATACAAATATTACACCCGTGCAACAGTAAGTGAATCGATACTTTAATAAAATTATACTATTTCATCCCCGAATGCCAGCAAGTCAACTAATAATTATAATAATTATAATATTAATCATACACTAATTAATTTACGGATTAAATGCAAATCAAGTGATAGCCGCGGTATCATTCAATTCGAAATAATAATAATAACAATCAATAAATATAGTTATTAATTTTGCGACACTCAAAGGATCAATAAATTTTTTTTTTTACTTTTATTTTAATGTAATTTTTGAAAAACGCGTCATCCGCAGCTTACGAAATTTTTATAAAAGAAAGAATCGATTTGAAAATCAATAAAATTTTTAAAAAAGTGACTTGTGTTTACGTTGCTGTCGTGAAAAATTATTCGCCAGCAATCTTTCGGAGTAAAAAAAAAATTCTGATCAAAATTTCAGAGCAGATGTTTTTAAAAAAATGTTTTTTTTTTTAGTGAATTTCGGAGCAGGTGAAAATACCGGCAATTTTATGGGGTGCCGTATTATTTTATGACGCTGTTATGACGTAGACATATCCTTGTATTTTATAACAATACATGAGACGGAATTACCGTGTGCATTTGTGTGTGTGGAGTAATTGCGCGTGCGCGGATCGTTAAGTGTACGCAACAATATATTCAGGGAAAAGAAATATAAGGCCTCCAAGAGAAAATCTATTGGCGATCGCGACAGTGAAAGAGACGCGTTATACATTTAAGGGTGTTTTTGAGAAAGAACGAGAGAGAGAGCGATAATAAACGGGGTGGGAGTCCCGGGGGCGGAGACAAAAATAAACTCTTGTAGGAGATAAAGAGAGATAACTTGTAACCAACCCTCTGAGGACACGACGTTTACATTTTATTATTGTCATTATTATTATTTATCTTTTCTGTTAGCAGCGCCGCGACTATCAACCGGCGACCCCGGCTGTCTATCATTAAAAACGAACGGGGTGCCCTGATTATTATTTAAGTATGGATATCAGATTTGCGTGCCTCGTGGTTACTATTGCCGTCCTGATGGCAGCCGGAGTTGTTGCCCGGATTGGATCCTTCACCAGGATTACACAAATTGCTGTTACTGCTTTATTAATACCATTGTTTTATAAATATCATCGGAGACTTTATGTTATTATAAGGACTTTACCTCGGGATATTAAGTAAGTATTTTTTTTTCTTTACTACTTTGATAACTTATTTTGCAAAACATTTTTTTTTAAAAAGTAACTGATTATAATTTTAATGAAAATATTTTTTTAAAGAGTATCGGTCATGATTTTTATAAAAAAAAAAAAAAAATAACTATTTTTTAAAGATCAATAAGAAAAGGTGAAGGTGTTAAAGTTTAAAAATAAATAAAATATTAACATACGAAAGGTGAAAATTTTTTAACATCAATAATAAATGTTAAATATCGTCCTTGTGACTTTAAACGAAATTCGATTAGAAACAGGGAAAAATTAAATTGCTTATAATTAAAACTTGTCAATATATATGAATGATTATTAATATATATTAATATTGAATAAAATAATATAATTTGAATAAATCCGATAGCAAAAGTAGTAAAATGTTAGAAATAGAAACTCAGTTAGAGACTTAGGGTATATCTACCCTTGCAGGTTTTAACCATCAGCTACAATTCTAACCGATCGATAGACGTTGGCAACTGTTAAACTCCAAAGTTAACATGATAAACCCTCCTTTTGTTTCTAAAAAGTAACTTTAATTAAAACTTTTATAATATTCTTTAATTACGTTCAATCCGACAGATAAAAAAAATTTTAACGCAAAATAAATTTAACTAGCAAACAGTAAACTAAATTTTGGACCTTGATTGGTTTTTATTACTTATTTACTTATTTAATTATCACTAATATTCAATATTTACGGTCTTCTGGTTCTGTTTTTCATAATTTATAATTTAGTTTTTATCACTGTAGATGCATAATAACAATAATAATAATAATTACTGATAAATATAAATGAACAATAAGTGAATCATAGTAGCGTGCAAGTAGAATTTTCGTTTTGCGCACTCTAACACGTAATAAATAATAAATATAAATATGTTTGTTACCATTGTAGGGACAAAATATCAAAAATTTTTATCAGGTCGTGAAAAAAAAAATTTAATCCTGAGGTCGAAAAAATTTGATAAATAATTGTGGACGTAATGATAATAATAAAAAATATTTCAAGGTGATTATTTATCTTAGGTCGTGGTAATTAAAATTCAGAGTATGGGTATGATAATGATGGCTACATATGTAATATATATATATATATATATATATATATATATATACGCCTATATTTAATCTCATTAATCTAATTCTGCTGATAAAAAATATTTATACGAGCAGTGAAAGGTCAATTGCGAGGATGTTCGATAAGAATTATTATGCGAACTTTAAACCTTATTATATGTTTTATATAAATAATAAATATAAATATAAACATATTGATGTTTATTGTCGGCGTAATGGAAAATTAAAAATGTTTTGTTTAATTGCGATGGACTTTAGACGATTGGAAATACTGAGATAATTATTGACCACGCGAACTTTAAGGAAAATTTTTTTGGAATGTTTTGTTTTCAGAAAAAAAAAATTTTTATTTTTAATTTTTGTTTTAAAGTTTAAATTTAAAATATTTATTTTATTGCCAGTGGATAATTGCAAGAGATTATTTAAAAAATAATAATTGGGTTAAAGAAAAATTGACAAATAAAATTTTGATAACCGCGAAATTGATAAAATTCAAATATCTGCAGTTATTTATTTAGTTCAATTATCAATATTTTTATTTTCATTGCAAAATATATTTTAACGTCGCAATAAATATTTGATTCATAAATCATATCTCGAAAAATCATTATACTTTTTAAAAACAAAGTTCCAGAATTTAATTATCATTATTTACATTAATAAAATTAGCAATTAATAAAAAATCTAAAATAAAAACGAAATTTTTCAGGTTTCTCTACCGCTACCTAAATGCCGATAGAGAAACAAAACGATTTGTGAGAAATAATACAACTGTTATGAAAATATTCCGTGAAAGAGTGAAATTATATCCAAACAAACCCTGTTTTATATTCGAAGGACGTACTTGGACCAACGCTGACGTGAGTTCTTTAAATTTATCAACGATTTTATCTTCCATTGTCATATATTTTTTATTTTATAAAAACAACAAATAATCACGTACTCAATTATTAACTCACCTACTTGTGCCAATTCAATTTCCTTCATATGTTTATTTATTATTTATGAAAATAATAATAAAATTCTACATAAACAATAAAATATTTATTTAACAGATAAACGAGTACAGTAATAGAATAGCAAACGTGTTTCAAAAACATGGATACGTCAAAGGTGACGCAGTGGCATTGATGATGACCAATAGACCGGAGTTTGTGGCCACCTGGTTGGGATTGGGTAAAATTGGTGTGATAACAGCATTAATAAATACTAACTTACGGTTGCAATTATTTACCCACTGTCTAACAGTCGCCAAAGTCAAAGCCGTTATTTACGGCGATGAATTATCCTCAGGTAATTATCAAACCCATAAAGTAAATCATCATTATTATCACCGAGGCATTGAATCATTTTTTTTATAGCAACCGACGAAATAAGAGACTCGATTGAGAATATAAAAAAATACAAACAAGGGGCTGGAGTCGATGACTTCCAAGAAGGAACTGAGAACTTGGATAAATTGAT
Organism: Microplitis demolitor; assembly: GCF_026212275.2. Taxonomy (NCBI): domain Eukaryota; kingdom Metazoa; phylum Arthropoda; class Insecta; order Hymenoptera; family Braconidae; genus Microplitis; species Microplitis demolitor. The sequence continues at coordinate 544,324 of NC_068551.1, read as the reverse complement.
GGCTGAAGCCAGCACCGATGAGCCGGTTGTGGAAAACGAACCTGGTTATCGAGATAATTTACTTTACATTTACACCAGTGGGACCACTGGTTTGCCAAAAGCGGTACTCATGCCAAATTCTAGGTACACCTTTGCAATTAAATAAATAAATTACTCTGTTTATATTTTATGTGACCTTGTATCGATTCACCGAGACACGCACTGCGTTTTTTATATTTTATCAAACATTCTTTAGTTTCTTCAACTAGTTTTATTATTAATAACAGTAAGAATGGCTTTAAATAAAGTCGATTACTCTTATGGTCAAGTTACTCAGCTGACCAGTTTTGCTGCTGAATTATTCACTCGATATTGACTAGAAAATATGGGTCGGTGCCTTAATTCAACATTTAATATTTAAAAAATTTTTTTTTTTATATTTATAAAAACATACATTATAACGTTTAAAAAAAAAAAACATTAAATTTTTTTCCGCTCAAAAAATACTAAATTCTAGTATTTAAATTTCCATTTACTAAAAATAAAAAAAATTACAAATCAATAAGAATAAAAAAAGTTAATTTGTCCATAAGATAATTATACAAAATTATAAAATGAATATCACTTGCAATAACACCCTCTAGTAAACTCTGTACTCTTTTATTATTATGTAACTGTTTAAAGTACAGTACGAGTGGCATGAACGTAATAAAGTTGATGTAATGAACCGTAATCCTGTCAGGGAGACCTCACAACTCTGAGAGAATATGAGATTACCGTTTGATGTATTGTCTTTATTATTTTTTTTTCTTTTAAATAATGAATAGACACTAACGCACAGTGTCTCGATGAATCAGTAGAAATTATTTAAATTAAAATTCATTTTTCTCTAGATATCTTCTCGTAACAATGGCAACATATCACATGTTAGGACTAAGGGACGGTGATATTATGTATAATCCTATACCTCTATATCATATGGCTGGGGGGTTAGTTGGTACTGGCTGTGCTCTCGTCAAAGGGATACCCAGTGTACTAAGAACCAAATTTTCGGTCTCCCATTATTGGACTGATTGTATTAAATACAACTGTACCGTAAGTATTTTTTATTACATCTCGAGCTCTAAAATTAATCAACCGATTCATTGTTTTTTTTTTTTTTTTTTTTTTTATTCGCGATTTAAATTTTTATAGATCGAATTTAAAAAATTATGAAATTTTTAATTTTTATTAGTTAGCACAATACATTGGAGAAATGTGTAGATATTTAGTATCTGCGCCAGCGCGGCCTGAGGACTCGAAACACTCAGTGAGATTGATGGTCGGCAATGGAATGAGATCGCAAATATGGCAGCAGTTTGTCGATCGATTCAAAATTCAACAAGTTACTGAAGTTTATGGCTCTAGTGAAGGGAATGCTAACATTGGTAAGATCATATTAATAATCTATAGATAATATTTAATAAATTATAAATTATTTAATTAATTAATGGTTTTACTACAGTCAATGTAGACAATCAAGTTGGTGCTGTTGGTTTCGTTCCATCAATTTTACCAAAGTCATTACATCCTGTCGCGATAATTCGCGTTAACCCCGAGACATGTGAACCTGTTAGAGGACCTAATGGTTTATGTATACGGGCGGAAATAAGTAATAATTATTTTCATTACAATACCACTTATTACTGATAAGAAAATAATAAAATACCAATCAATTAATTTAATCGTTTATTTTTTTTGCGTCAGATGAACCCGGAATGTTTATAGGTATAATAAAACAAGGCAATGCCTCGAGGGAGTTTAATGGCTACTTAGATGAAGAAGCATCAAGAAGAAAAGTTATAGAGAATGTATTTACTAAAGGAGATAAAGCATTCCTTACTGGTAATTTTATTTTTATTCTACTCAATTATTAGAGGAAAGAGGGAGGGGTAAATGGAGTATCCCCGAAATAGCCTTTGAGAAAATTAATTTTTTTTTTTTTTTATAAATTTATAGGAGACATATTAGTTCAAGATGAACTAGGATACTTTTACTTCAAAGATAGAACAGGAGATACCTACAGGTGGAAGGGCGAAAACGTCGCTACTGCTGAGGTCGAAGGGGTCGTCAGTAACGTCGCTGGTTACAGAGACACTACTGTCTACGGTGTTCAGGTAAGAAATACTTTAAACTACTTGTTTACTTAGCTAACTAACTACCAGCAAAGTACAATGACAATAATAATTATTTAAATAATTTAAAAGGTGCCGGGTATGGAAGGTCGTGCGGGTATGGCAGCCATAGTCGACCCCGAGTGTCTGCTGGACTTCAAAGCACTGGCTGAGGGCCTCGACCGTGCCCTTCCCTCCTACGCACGGCCCATTTTCCTCCGAATAGTGAATGAGCTCGAGATGACAGGCACCTTCAAGCTCAAGAAAATAAACCTACAGAAAGAGGGATTCGATCCGAATAAAATCCAGGACAAAGTTTACTTTAGATCCGGTAACAAAGAGTACGTCGAAGTAACTCCAGAACTATATCAAGAAATTATTTCTGGCTCCACTAAATTATAATCGATCAATTAATCAACACAACCAATTAATTGATTGACTAATTTACTATTATTCCTTTTTTTTCTCATTTTCAATTAAATTAGCCAAGGTCCCGGTAAGAAGAAAGGATTTTTTTTTTGTTATTGTTGTATCTAAGAGCTTTATATATAATTAATTAATTAAATAAAATAAATTATAGGTAATTAAGAAATGTGGCATCGTGAAAATTGAACACGCGTTTAGGAAAAATTTAAAAATAGTTAATTTTGCCCAGAGCTTTATAATTAAATAAATTAAATAAATAAAGAAACTAGGATTGCAATTGAGAGAATGAACCAAAGATTGGAAATTCTTCTTACCGAATTTATAAACATATATTGATAATTGTTATTGTTTTTATTTAAATAGGACCAAGTAAGCATCAGATTTTTGATATTACCTCAAGCTATTTTAAAGCTTACTATCAAATAATTATTTATAACAAAATTTATTTTGTGCAGGAGCACAGAGACTGTTCAGTACACACTCACATGTGTGCAGAATGTGCAAGTCGGTGCTATGTGCCATTTCCGAGTAAGAATTAAAATTATAATAATAAACAATTGAATAATTTAAAAGAAAAAAAAAACATTGTATATAGAGTAATGTATTTAATGAACATTTGTTTACCGAGCTGATTATCTATTATATAACTAATTATTATTATTATTATTATTATTATTATTATTATTATTATTATTATTAATTAATTATTATTGATAATGTAAAAACTAGTGCGATCTGTACAGGCAACACGATATTTCAGAAAATTTTTCCAATAATTTTAATTATAATTACTAATTAAATCAATTAATAATTATTATCAGTTATTAATTATGCAGTTTCGATGCTAAAAGTTCTCGAGATTTTTGTTTTTAATCAGAAAAAAATTATCAGAAGCTAGCTGGTGTTTCCGGGGATTGATAATTAGATCTATGATTTAAATCTATAAAGATCTATGTAAATCCAAAACTAAAATACAAAATTAAATTATTACGTCGTAAAAATCAAAAATTTTTTTTTATCAGAATAAAAAAAATCTGAATGAACATTTATCATTAAAAATTCGTAATTAATAATTGTAAGAAATTTTATAAAAATTACCGATCACTAGTAAAATAAAATTATGATTAAAAGGAATTTAAAAAATATATGGCAAGATACTTAGCAATTGTACTTCAACTGCTCAAAAAAAATTTTAATATCAACCCTGATACGAAAATTTCCAATTAGAATTTTCCAATCGGATTCGATTGGAGTTTTTAACCAGGGAATATAATCATACATATTAAATATACATAAATAACTAAACATCACAACATAATTAATAAATTAGTAGGTTTAATTTAAAATACTAGGACCGCTTTGTCATAATAACTGAAACTACATGAAAATGATTGGGAAAATTTTTTGGAAAAAGTAATTTACAAAAATAAAACACAAGGGATTAATGCAATTAAATGTCGTGTCACGTGCCTTGTCATTAAAAAACGGTTTGATACAAAAATATCGATGACAATTAATTAATGCACGTAATTAATATCCGATCTCGTCCCTTAATTTTAATAATAAAGCACGATAATTAATAATTAAAGAAAAAAAAATTGGTTGTATGGGAGTGTATGAACTTTGTTTATTTTTTTTTTAAAGTTGTCAATTATCAGTTATCGAGTGTGTGGATTTATTATTTCAAAGTTATTAAAGTAATTAATTATTCATAATTATTATTATAAAAAAATAAATAAATAAAATTATAAAATGATGTGAATAATTTGTTCAAGATATTGTGGTTTGATGTAAATAAAGACAGTTTGATCACTTATCGAATAATTTTCGTCTTTCATTATTGATTTTTAAATTCCTATCACTTGTTTATAATTAAACACTATTTTTTAATTAATTATTAAAAAAACTTACCGATGCTGGCTGGATAATTGAGTCCTTTTGTTGCTTACTTGCAATCACCGTTGATGACTTCCATCAACTGCGAGCTGACATCCAGTTTCAGAATTTGAATTTCTCCCCGGCCATATTTGTTTCCAACTTTAATTTCAAATTAATATTTATTACTGACAGAGTCTTTACGAAATTAAATTTTTTAGCTCAACAAAAGAGTATTCAATTCGGTAACAATAATTTTTAATATCCGTACTCTAAATGTATGTCTAGATAAATGAGATCCGAAGTTTCAAATCCAACTACGGAATCACCCGAACTGTAACGGCCAGTTTTAACCTTAAACATTTATATTTTCTCCGTCTAGGCTTAAGCTGCTTCCGTCTAGCAGTTAAATTAACAACTAAAATAACTCAATTCAAAAATTCTTGACCTTTGAACATGTAAAAATATTTACTCTTAAATATTCATTGGACACATAATTTCTGACAGAATAAAAAGTTAAAACTGAAAATAATACAGTGTACATGTCCATGGGATAAAAAGTATGCCGTTAAAAAAAATAAAAGTCATAGAACTTGCAGGACTTGCTCCTGCTCCTTTTTGTGGAATGATCCTTACTGACTTTGGTGCTTCTGTCATTCGTGTAGACAAAGTAAATTTATTAATAATAATTATAATAATGACAATCATAATAATTAAATAAATTAATTTTTTTAGCCTGGGACATCTCAATTGGACGTTCTGGCAAACGGCAAAAAGTCAATAGCTCTAAATTTAAAAGAAAAAAAATCTCAAGGAATATTTAAAAAACTCTGTGACCAAAGTGATGTCATAATTGATCCATTTAGAAAAGGTATCAATCAATAAATAATAATTATCCAATTAATTATTAATTAAATTTAATTTTCTAGGCGTGATGGAAAAATTAAATCTAGGCCCTGATGATTTGATGAAGACAAATAAAAAATTAATATACGCAAGACTGACGGGTTTTGGGCAAGAAGGTCCTTATGCTAAAATGGCTGGTCATGACATCAATTTTCTAGCTCTGTCAGGTAATTTTATTTATATTTTAATTATAAAAAGACATTTAATTTATTTTGATGACTTTTGGTAGGGTTGCTGTCATTCTTTGGTAGATCTGATGACAAACCATTACCGCCAGTAAATTTCGCTGCTGATTTTGCTGGTGGTGGATTGATTTGTGCTCTGGGAATTATTTTAGCTCTCTATGAAAGAACGGAAAGTAAACTGGGACAAGTAATTGATGCATCGATGGTCGAAGGATCAGCTTACGTTGGCAGTTGGTTGTTCAGATCAAAGAATATTCCTGGGCTATGGGGAAGACCTCGTGGAAAAAATATGTAAGGTCACGACTTAATTCGTCTTGATTGATTTATTAATTTTTTTAATGCAGTCTAGATACTGGGACACATTTTTACGACACCTACGAGACTTCGGACGGTAAATATCTGGCAGTGGGAGCTCTAGAGCCTCATTTCTACGCAATCCTGCTGCAGAAGTTGGGTCTCAGTGACGAAGACCTTCCACAGTTTGATAAATTCCAAGAAAATAGGAAAAAATTAACGAAAATATTCAAATCCAAGACGCAGAAGGAGTGGACTGAAATATTTGACGGCACTGACGCGTGCGTTACTCCAGTTCTTTCGGTCCAAGAGGTCCATAAACATCCGCACAACCAGCAGAGACAGAGTTTCGTTAGAGAAAACAAGACGATTGTTCCTAAACCTTCGCCGAGGTTATCTCGCACTCCCGGACAATCTTCTGCTGGTCTTCCACATCCTATCGCTGGTGAACACTCACGAGAAATTTTACGCGAGTACGGATTCAATGACAATGACATTAATGAGTTTATTCAGTCGGGAATTGTTCAGCAGGTTCACAGATCTAAGCTTTAATTGTTTTTTTTTACTGTTTTATATTTTTTAAATAAATTTTATACCTTCCTGTTAAATATAAAAATAAATATTTTTGTTAAAAATAAATATGATTTTTGTCATTCATTAAAATTTTCCCGGTTTAAAAATTGCGCGCGCATAATTTTTGAATGAAAATGCAGCTTAAGGCGAATTGTCTAATGGAAATACGATCGAAGTACATAAAAAATACCTAAACCGTAGCACAGTGAATTGACATCTTCTGCTGGAGTTTAGATAACCAAAAAATTAATTATCAAACTCCCATAATCAGGTAAATAAAAACAATTAAAATTTTAAATTAAATCTGACATACGCGAAATTTAAAATAAAAAATATTTTACATCGAAATTTTCTTAACCTCTAAATAAACAAAAATATTTTTACAGATAATATTAAAAACACTGAAATGGGTGTAAAAGTCCAGGAAGCGATGGAGATTGAGGTGGCAGCAGAGATTGCTGGCGAGGAAGCTGGCGACAAGAAGGACGTGAATGTCCAGACGATCCAAGATCTGCGTGAGCACACACGTCAAATAGAGAAGGCAGTGCAGAACAAAGAGCCGCGATTCATTCTCCGGGCACTTCGCGCTCTGCCCAATACCCGAAGGAAACTGAACCCCGTGGTCCTGCGTGGCGTCATCGGAGGTTTCTATACCCGGTCAGCAGCCGAACGAGAGGCTTTGCTCGCCTGGGTCGAGGAGCCCATGGACACTGAAGGAACTCAGGCTGCAATCCAGCGGTTCAAGAGCTCGGCATCTCCACTACTTCCAGAGATTGACGCGTACATTCATCTCCTGGTTCTCGTACGTCTTATTGATACCAAAAAGAACCAGGAAGCCGTCCAGTGCTCTGAGGCCCTCGTGCAGAAAATAATTGCACAGAATCGCAGGACAATTGACCTCATAGCCGCCAAGTGTTACTTCTATCACTCCCGTGCCTACGAACTAGTCAACCAGCTGGACAAAATTCGCGGGTTCCTTCATCTGCGTCTAAGGACAGCGACTCTGCGCAATGACTTTGAAGGACAAGCGGTTTTGATAAATTGTCTGCTACGTAATTACTTGCATTACAATTTATACGATCAAGCAGACAAGCTGGTGCTCAAGTCGACGTTCCCAGAGACTGCCAGCAACAACGAGTGGGCAAGATTTCTCTACTACTTGGGGCGCATAAAAGCAGCTAGACTCGAATACTCGGCAGCTCACAAGTATCTGGTGCAAGCGATGCGCAAAGCGCCCCAGTCAACTGCCATCGGATTCCGTCAGACCGTCCAGAAGCTTGCGGTGACCGTCGAGTTACTACTTGGAGATATTCCTGAGAGACAGATCTTCAGAACTGCGCCGTTGAGACGCGCACTGGCTCCTTATTTCCAGCTCACTCAGGCAGTTCGTCTAGGAAACCTCCATCGATTCGGCGAAGTCCTGGAGAACTTCGGACCCCAGTTCCGTCTCGATCATACATTCACTTTGATCCTCCGTCTGCGTCACAACGTCATCAAGACCGCGATCCGCTCGATTGGGTCTTCTTACTCCCGAATTTCTCCTGGAGACATCGCGCGCAAACTGGGACTCGACTCTGGAGTAGACGCGGAGTTTATCGTCGCTAAGGCGATACGCGATGGCGTTATTGAGGCCACACTGGACCCAGAAAATGGGTACATGAGGAGCAAAGAGACCACCGACATCTACTGCACCAGAGAGCCACTGCTGGCTTTCCATCAGCGCATCACGTTCTGCCTCGATCTGCACAACCAGAGTGTTAAGGCCATGAGATATCCGCCCAAGTCTTATGGAAAAGATCTCGAGTCTGCTGAAGAACGCAGGGAAAGAGAGCAACAGGACTTGGAGCTTGCCAAGGAGATGGCTGAAGAAGACGATGATGGTTTTCCTTAAATAATTATAATAATAATAAAAAAATTTTTTTTTAATTAATCAATTAATTAATGAACTGAATTGCAAGTTTAATATTGTACTTTGTAACGTTTATCCTTTTCAATAATAATAAACAATTTAATTATTAAAAAATTATTATTTATAATTTTAAAACTTAAAATAAAAAAATTTATTGCTTATTAAAATTGGAGTAAAAAAAAAAAGTAAATTATTAATAAATTAAAAATATTCAGAATCTGGAATTTAAATTGAAATTAATAAATATTTTAAAAAATTATAATTAAAAAATAATATCGAAGTTCTAATTAGCAATTTTTCTAACTTAAAATTTTTTAGTAGATTCTGTGCAATTTTTAGATAATCTGAAATGGACTTAGACAATTTGCTAATTAGAACGTCGATATAATAATTAACTTTAATTCGGGTATTAAAAAAAAAAAAATTCATAAAAAAAAATTCATTTTTATTAATTATCATTAAGACATGCCATTTATAATTAAGAGATCAAAGTTTAACATCATCAATAGAACTTCATTAGTGTTATATGTATACATATTTATATTCATTCTTATTTATATATATATATATTTATAATTTTTTTTTATTAAAATTTATTTATACATATTCATTAAAATATGCCGCTATACAATTATAAATATAATTTGTAAAAATATTAAATTAATTATAAGACGGACAATCATGCACTTTTATCTAAACAATATTTTTTAGATGGTGGCGACGACCCTCGAGACGAATTGTTAGAAGTTAGACTTTCCTCCAACCCCAAGCTGTCATCGACCTCTTCAGGTCTTACTTTAAGTCCCAACTCGTAATCTAGTTCTAAATTCTCGGAGATGTCACTTGAATTTCCATTGACCTGACCCGCAAGAATTTCACCGGTGGCTTCAGCACCTGGGCCTTGTTCGGGCGGAGCACCTGGTTCACTGGCTCGGCGCTTCTGATTATCCTCATTGGTGGGCAACCTCGCAGGACAAGTGAGCGGCATGTTAACATGAGCATTGACATGATTAACCGGCTGAGAAGCTGCTAGATTTCTGTTCTGACTTCCCTGATGCCGTTCGTTGCGTTCTCGTTCCATTTTCTCGATGTCTGGGTGAGCTAAATATAACTGTTTCCTGGTAACTGTCACTGTTTTGGTGGAATTGAAGGTCTTGTAGATGCCCACGAGTGTGTTTGAGAGCTCAAACATCTCCGACCTTAAACTGATGACAATAAATTGAGCATTTTTCGTTCTGTCTTTTATGTAGTTCGCAATTATAGAGACGTTCTTAAAATCCAGCGCCGCATCAATCTCGTCCATGAAGTAGAGAGGACTAGGCTTGTAATGATGCAGCGCAAACACCAACGCCAAGGAGCTGAGAGTCTTTTCGCCTCCACTCAAGTTGCTGATGTTCTTCCAAGACTTCTTCGGCGGACGTACGCTAAAAACAATACCGTCGTTGTAGGGATCCAGTGAATCCGCGTACTCCAGCTCAGCAGCACCTCCAAGAGTTATCATCTGATACATTTCCTTGAGTTTGGTATTCAGTTCATCGAAACCAGCTCCGAATTCTTCGAGCCTCGTCCGCTTTATTCTGTTGTAATGCTCGCGCATTGAATTTTTCAGCTCTGCAATCTCTTCGACTTCTTTTGAACGTTTGAGAAAGTTTTGGTCTATTTTGAAGAAATCCTGGATCACCTGCATGTTGGGCATCTCGGCAGGCAATCGCTCTTTGGCAGCAGCTAAATTGGCAGCTACTGTCTTGGCATCTAAGCTGGCGAGCTCATCATCAGTCAGCTCGACCAAATCCTCTTGCTCCTGCTCCGGAATCTTGTTCAACTTGAGCCCATGTAACTTTGACTCGCAATCCTTAACCTTTGCCGTAAACTCAGCCAACTGTTTTCTGCTGGTAGCGAGCTTTTGATCAAGATCTATTTTAGCAGACTTCATCTTAGTCTCTTTAGCTTGTAGCTGCTTTATCTCGTTGGTAAGCTCGCCTAGGACTTGATCACGTTCAGCGAGGGCTTCCTCGCAAGCAGTCTGCTCTTCCTTCAATTGCTTGGCCTCTTGCTCCAAGTCAACTCTCTCCTGCTGCCCATCAGTTATATTTTTAATGCATTCTTTTATCTCGGCTTCAAGAGTTTCAATTTTGCGACGCGTTTTCACGGCGTTGTTTTCAGCCGCCTTGGTAGCAACTTTCAGCCGAGTGATTTCACTCTTTGCCTTGTCGATTCCCTTCACAATCTCATTTATACTCTTCTGTTTGGCCTTTATCTTATCGCTACCAATATCATTTATTTTATCGTTTATTTTATCTATTTTATCCTGAATTTTCTGCGAGCGTTCTTGTAAATTATCAAACTCGTCGCGGCGATCATCGCGTACCTGAGTTAGCTCATCAACTCGTTTAGGATCAACGATTGACTCCTGGACTTTCTTCTCCTGCAACTTGAGCTGTTTCTTCAGCAGCGGCTCTCTTCCCTCCAGCGCCTTTACTTGATTGCCAAATGTGTCTCTATTGCTGATCATTTCCTGAAGACCGGCAGACAGCGTTCTGATCTGATCCTCCAGCGGAGCCTGTTGTGCTCTCAGTCTATTGCACTCATTATAGACATCATCCAGTTTCTTGGTAACTCGTTCAAGATCCGCGGCCGTGACCTCGGAAGTGCGCACGCGTTGGCCCATGCGCCCAGACAACGGGCGACTGCCTCCACCACTCATAGTACCAGTGAGTTCTATTAATTCGCCTTTTAATGTCACCACGCGGTACCGTTTCTGTCCATAAGCGATTCTAGTTGCCTGGTCCAGATCGTCTGCCACCAGAGTGTCTCTCAATGCGTAGTAAAATGCCGGACGCACTCGATCATCAGTAACGCGGATCAAATCAAATAGCCGGGACACATTTTCAGGTGTATTTATCTTCTGATTGCAGTGTGGCACCCAGCGCTGCTGCTTCTCCAATGGAATGAAAGTCGCCCGTCCAATATTATTGTCGCGCAAAAACTGAATGCAAGTTTCTGCGGTAGCGACCGTGTCCACGATGATGTTATCGAGTGGACCGCATGCTGTGGATATCGCGACATCATACTTTGCGTCAATGGCACCCAGGTCACCAAGTCGGCCAAGTATCCCAGGTATTCTCCCAGAATTCTTTTCCTCCATCAACGCTCCCATCAGTTTAGTACGCGACTTGTTGCTGCTCATAGCCGAGCTCTGTTCGTTGTGCAGTGCCCTTAGCTCTCTTAACTTGCCGTTAAACTCAACCTCTCGGGCTTTCACAGCCTCCAGTTCATCTTGCGCTTGCTTGAGAGATTTCTCCGTCGCCGGGATCTTCTTTTCAAAAGCTTGGAGCTGTTGTTTTAGCTGCTGGATTTTCTCCGAGACTGTACGCAATTCCTCCGTTATCTTATCGAGTGTTTCACGCTCCTTTTTCTCCGTCGACAAATAAATCTCCAACTCAGTCTCTGCAAGACCAAAAGCGGCGCGCGCTTTGTTGAGATCAGCAGTGAAACCAATCAACTGGCTCTCGAATCCCTCGCGCTCTTTAATCAGCGGCTCGGTCTTCTTGTGGATCTTCTCCATCATCTCCTTGTACTCGCGATCCTCGCGTTCACGAATGACCTCTTGTTTCTTAATCAATTCCTCGCACTCTTCAATGTCTTTCGCATTCTTCTCAGGCACGCGTTCCAGTTCTTCCAACTTGGCTTGTTCTTTCTCGATTGCGACTTTGTTGTCCTTCCTCCGCTTATTCTGCTCCACCAGTTGCACATGCAAAGTCTCGTCGCGTTTGCTCAGCTCCTGATACCGCGCATCTGCAGATTCTTTTTTCTGCTCCACATTCAGCCACTTTTTACTCTTTTCCTTAAACTCCTGAGTCAACTCATTCAATTTTCCTTTAACTTCCCCCATGTCTCCCTTCAATTGATCGTACTCAGCTTCAATCTCGCGGTTGCTTTCTTCGCTCTCTCGCATCGCAATTTTAATTTCATAGCTCTTACATTGATAAAATTTATTCTTTAACTTGATAATAACGTTTTCCCGCTCCAGATAATTAACAGCTTCCTGCATTGGAGTACGCAGAGAATTTCTTTCCTCTTCAACTAATCGCATGCGCCGCTCACGCTCAGTGAATCGTTCCGATAAATCTTCTAGCTTGTCTGCCAGCTTCTCCAGAGGAATTTTAAATCTATCTGTCCCGATAATGCTATCCAGAAACTCCAGCATCCCCGTGTCGTTCTCGTTAGCAGCCTTTGGCTTCATCAATGCTATCTGCTCAACTTCTCCTTGCAGAATTAAGAACCTGCTGTGGTCCAAATCTATTCCCTCGTTCCGCAGTACACGTTCAATCACTTTAAATTGCACTTTACGTCCATCCAACTCGTAATATGACGAATTATCTACAAAACCTCTTCTTGAAATAACGAATTCGGTGTTGGGTACAATCTCGTAGCCATCGGGCCGGTCTATGATCTTGGAAAAATAAATAGATACCATGCAGTTCTCAATATGTGGATGTTCAGGCGAGTTATGGACCAGAACACCGACGCTCTTGGACCGGATCTTAGTCGCTCGGTACCCAAAGACAAAAAGCATCGCATCAATGACGTTGCTCTTTCCGCTGCCATTTGGCCCTACGATTGATGAAAAATTTGTATCAAACGGACCTAGTATTACTTCACCTGCGTAACTCTTGAAGTTAATGTTCTTGATTTTGGTGATGATAATCCGCGGCTCATTGCCACTGTTCTGGCTGAAACGATGAGGAGGTGGCGGAATGTAAATGTCATCGTCTATGCGAATTCCTCTTTCTTCATCAGAATCTTGATCATCATCGTCGTTCTCGGAGTCATCACCCAGATCTTCTCGATTTCTCTTGGACATTTTTTTTATTTTTTCCTATAAAATATACATTTTTTTTAAATAAATCATATTTTTAAATAAATAATTAATATTTTAAATGTTTGGATAACTTTTTTTTTAATTATTTAATATTTTGATAGATCAAATTATTATTTTTTTTTTTAAATAAAAATTCAGTTGATAAAAAAAATAAAGAATCAATAATTAAAAATAAAACATCAATTGAGATAATTAATTAATTAAATTGAATTTGTTAGGCAGGGGTTATGTTATTGGCGGGTAAACCTGGCGTCCTTTTTTATAAATAAATTAAAATAATTATTAATATGGCAGTTAAAAAAAAAAAAGTACTTACATAAATTTTTCACTTAAATGCTCTAAAAACAAAATATCACAATACTCAGCGACACTATTAAAATTACTAAATAATTAATTTAAAATTGTTTACGAATTTCTATGCGTGAGCGACAAAAAAACTGTAAAAACCGTTAGCGATAAATTTTCAAATTTTACAAGATGGCGGTCGTAGCTGGCGCGCTCTGCCGCAAAATTTAAAAACCGCAGAAATTTTAGCGCGCACGCGTCAATATTTGAATTTTTTAATTCTACTCAACTATTTTAACTTTTTAATTATATAAAGTTATTAATTAAAACCCAAATTCATACAAATAATTAATTAAAATCATAATGACCTTTTAATTTTAAACAATTTGAAACTTTTATTACATATCATGAATAAAAAAAATTAATCAATTATCAATGCTTAGCATAATCGGCCCCAGTAATTTGCATTCATTTGATTGTCCTGTCATTATCTTTACCCTCCCAATTGCCTTTATTGTATGACAAGGTCATATATTTACACTGATAATAATTTATGCAAAATGTCCAGTCATAGTTATGCTGTATTTTTTTTTGCGTCATTAGCAAACTCTTCTATTAAAAATTAATTTAATTATTAAAAAATTTGAATAATTTATTTTAAAAAAATTTTTGCACAAATTAAACCAATGGCGCCAAAAGCGGGGAATTCAAAAAGCTTTAATATGAAACTGTACACAATGACGTCATTGGTTTGGTGTTGAAGCCTGAATCGGAATCATACCGAGAAAAGTCAACAGTGTGAGCGTGAGTGCCGCATCTGCTGCTACCAACAATTGTCACTTTCTGTTTTGTAACAAACAATTTAAGTAAAAAAATTACTTAGTTAATTAATAATAGAAAATTATTAAAAACAAAGTCAGTGATCTTGTAGTAACAGGTATTAAATTTGAAAAAATAGATCTTTTCTTGGTTTTTAAAGTTTTGAATGGTAATATTTTTAAAAATAATTCAACAGGAATGCGAAAAAGCTATCAAGTTATGCATGGGTACATAAAATAATAATGTAAAGAAAGGAATCCATGGAGCGTGAGAGGGATGGGTCAGTTAATAATCCTTGTTTTGTGTAATACAAAAATAATTAACTATTGTTTACTAGACAAGAGTATTGTCGGACGTTGCAGGTGAAAACCGCGATCTATAGCGCGTGCGTTCAAGTCACTTGGAGTAGAATTTTTTTTTAAATTTAAAAAACTGGTAAGCGATATTTATTTATTTAAATTTAATTTGTAGTTGATTGAAATTTTAATTGTTATGAGAATTATTTTCCTCAGTGACCTGACCCCAAGATGAACAAAACTCAGATAAGCGGGGAATAAAATGATCTGATGTAATTTATAGGCACTATGAAAGCCAGTCAAACATTAATATTATAATTATTTATGATAAAATTAATAGAATTTGAATAAAGAAATATGTGGCCGGTGGTTAGAAAAATTTGCCGGACGTGGCCTATAGTTTTATCAACTATTCTAGTGATTTTTATGGTACTTGTGTGGTCTCACAACAAACAGAAAAATAATGAATACGCTGATGATTATGTATCATTAAGGTAAGAGTATATAATTTTTATTATTATCATTATTTACTTAGCGGTAAAAATACTCCTGGGTTTGAATTATTGTTTGAAGAGCTCTAACTTTTATACTATTGACTTTATGAACTTTTTTAATGAGATCAAAATTGAAGGGAATTTAATTTCCTACAATTTTTGGTTCTATAAAAAATGTCGTAGAGTTGATTATTTAAAAGATATAACAACTTAAAGCATTAAAAAACAGTAGATTATTGGAGTAATTAATAATATGGAGATAATTATTCAAGGAAATAAAAGTAATAGGATACTTATGAAAAGGAAATTAAATTTTCCACAATTTTTGATTCTTTAAACAATTTTGCATGATCAATAGTTTAAAAGATACATCCATTTAAAGGTTTTTTTAATTTTTAAATAGTAAGTTTATTATTATTATTATTATTTGTTGGTGAGAAAAGTCAAGTATATACAAGACACGCAGTATTGCATGTACAGTTATACCATAATGACACCACGGAAATGTAATTATTATTATTATTTTTTTTTTTTTTCAAATCATTGCTGCTACAAAGTAACTTATTGCCGTGAATTTAATGAATTTAAAGACAAGTAGATTTATCCTGTTACAAAATAACTGTATAATTCATTTATTTATTTATTTATTAGATTGACGGACGACCAACGAGATTATATAGACAGAAAAGGAATCCACGTGGTAGTCGGTCATTACATCGGAGACTCGGTGGACCCGATGAAGACTCCGAATGTGACAAAAGAAATAGTTAACAAAAATATGTTCAACCCGCGAGCCCACGACGGCAGGAACGGAGAGCCGGTGCTGATATCTTCGAAAGATTTTCCCGTGATGCAGCAGCTCTTTCAGATCAATAGGTTCAACTTGATGGCCAGCGATCGGATTCCGCTGAACAGAACGCTGCCGGATGTCAGGAAGAAGAAGTGTATTATTAGATATGCTAATTTGTATAATTTGCCCGAGACCTCGGTGATTATTGTCTTTCATAACGAGGCTTGGAGTACGCTGATGAGAACTGTCTACAGTGTTATCAACAGATCACCCAGGAGTTTGTTGAAGGAAATAATTCTTGTTGATGACAACAGCGATCGGGGTTCGTTGCCTATTTAATTACTGCCGCATTAATTATTTATTAATTATTATGACTGGTTACTTCTTTGCAGATTTTTTGAAAGAGTCTTTGGATGAGTATGTTAAAACTTTGACAGTTCCAACTCGTGTTTTAAGATCTGGCACACGAGTTGGTTTAATAAACGCACGATTGATTGGTGCCAGAGAAGCTAAAGGTCAAGTTTTAACTTTTCTTGACGCCCACTGCGAATGTACGGTCGGTAGGTAAGATAGATAAGCTTAGAATTGTAGTAATTAGCGACAAAAAGAGTTTAAAGTCAGTACTAATTCCTGTAGACTTGACAATTTTAAATTGCGATATGAATTTTTAAATATTTTGCTTCAGCTCAATAGTCTTTTTTTTTTTTTTTTAAATTAAAATAAATAAGAGATTTAAAATTTAAAACTTTGCTCCAATTCCGATAAAAATAAAAAAAAACTTAATTTCAGGATGGTTGGAGCCATTGTTGGAAGCTATCTCTAAAGATAAGACGAAGATAGTTGCGCCGGTTATTGATATTATTAATGACGATACATTTGCATATACGAGGTATGTTGAATATATAAAATATATATTCCAATTGATTAATAAAATTAATAACTTATTGTTTTAGATCGTTTGAATTACATTGGGGCGCTTTTAATTGGGATCTACATTTCCGTTGGCTGACACTGAGTGGCCCTTTGATGAAACAGCGACGGGAAAATATCGTCGAGCCGTTCAAAACTCCCGCGATGGCTGGAGGACTTTTCTCGATGGACCGCGAGTACTTTTTCCAGCTCGGAAGCTATGATGAACAGATGAAAATCTGGGGAGGAGAAAATCTCGAGCTGTCGTTCCGAGTTTGGCAGTGCGGGGGAAGTGTCGAGATCGCACCTTGCTCCCACGTCGGGCATCTCTTCAGAAAGTCATCTCCCTACACCTTTCCCGGTGGAGTCGGAGAGATTCTTTATGGAAATTTAGCGCGAGTAGCTCTGGTCTGGATGGACGACTGGGCGGAATTTTACTTCAAGTTCAACCCCGAAGCCGCGAGACTGCGAGACAAGCAGCAAATCCGCGAGCGACTCGCGCTCAGAGATAAATTGAAGTGCCGGGGTTTCGAGTGGTATCTAGACAATGTCTGGCCAGATCACTTTTTTCCAAAAAACGATAGATTTTTTGGTAAAATTGTTCATTCAAAGACGGGCCACTGTCTAATGAAACCGGTTTCCAAAGGCATGTACGCACAACCTGCTGGCTACGCAATTTATGAACCCTGTCTCAGCCCTCCTAATCTCAGTCAAATGTTTGTCATCACCAAAGATGGGATTGTCATGACTGACGAAAGTGTTTGTCTAGATGCTCCAGAACGTGACACCAAACACGAGAAGCCGAAAGTTAAAATTATGGCTTGCAATGGACTCACCAGACAGAAATGGAATTATGATGAACAAGTAAATTTTTTTATATAATTATTTATAATTAAATTTATTGACCAAGCTCGTGGTGATCCCAAAGCAGAGAATTAATTTTTAAATTGAAAATATGCCAGTTTTTCTTTTTAATTTTGTACTCAAGTGATTTTTGAAAAAATTTTTCATATTTTTTACAGAAAAAGGCATTAGTACACATGGGTTCCGAAATGTGTTTGCACGCCGATCCAGAGAGTGAAGAAGGCCCGGTCATCGCAGCCTGTAACGGAAATATTGAACAGCACTGGGAATTACAATCAGTGCCTTGGAAATGAACAAACAGATTTTTTACCGTCAGTTTAAAAGAAAGATTCTCAAAATGAAACAAAATTAGTTATAAACGATATTTAACGTACTAGTTTTAAAAATAAATCAGCTATCCGAGCAATTGATGTAAATAATAAATGAATTTCTTAAACTTTTTTACAAATGAATTTCTGTTAACTTGATTATTTTTCACAACCGCTTAAATTTATTATCGATGAATCATATTTTCCAATTAATTTTACCCGTTCAAGATATTACCTAATGATTATTCTCAGAAATTTAATTTTATGTACTCGTTTGCTTCTGATTATTATTTAGTTCAATTATAACAAAAAAATTTGTAATTAATAATCATTACCACACTTGAATGATTAGAACCTCGGAAAAATGACCTACGTCAGTTACCGGCAACTTGAAGGCTGTAGTCTATTAATAACGAAAAAATAAAGAACTGATTGGGTGAAACCGAAAACGGCAAAACTTGTTTTTATGTTATGACTCCTCTGAGCATTAAGATCGCAGAGGCAAAAAAACATTGATGATCTATACTAATACTGGGAGTAACAATAATGAGGATGATGATGAAAATAACAATTTGATGATTCATCGAAAATAAGGAGCTCGACTAGTATGCTTGATATCGCTGTCATCATTTATGTATAATTTATACAAGCCAGAGTCGTCCTTTTATTATTCCTAGTATTTCAATATCATTACCTAATTAGTTGAACATTATTATTTTTTCGTTAGATCCTATAATTTTTATTTCTTAACTATAGAATAATATAAAATACTGGAAAGTGGCCCTCTGAAGGCTCGACCCTCCACCAACATTTTTTTCGGGGATCGATTGGCCATAAATCGTTTCTATATAATCCGTGGGCACGAAAATTAGTAGAAAAAAATTAATTCACTGTCAAGAAATATTCATAAAAATTTCTAAAAGATTTCATATATATTATTCAATGCAATTAAATAATTTGAGGTGTGCAATTATTTTTCAATTTTATTTGCTGTGCCGTTCAGTCATGTCACCATTCCAAAAGTACATAATTGACAATATATTTTTTCAGATTACTATTTACATTATTAATTTACATATTTCAAAATACTCATGAAATTCATAAATATATCTGTTTTTCACTCGGCTATAATTCATAGTACTCTTAATTACATAAATTTGAATTCAAATAGAAATGCGAACGTATTAGAAAATGGATAATTACAACAAGTATAAGATTGATTCAAATTTCCTCAGGTTAATAAGCAGAATATAAAATGTATATAGGAAATAAATTTTCATTATTAATCTGTACGCAAGAACATCTCGAGTAAATGAAGATTTAGGTGGATTGCTGCGTCTCGAGCGGCACAGTTTTGCAGTTTATTTAAACTAGGTCAAAGTCACGTTCACCGTAATGAGAGTTTAAGAAATCATTGAGCATCATTAGCTGTGTCCACCCTGTTTTTTATTATTACTAATTCATTAAACTTTCTTCTGCAATTATAATAATATTTATTCAGCAATTTAATTATTTTGATATTTTAATTTATCACAAGAGCGGGCAAGAGCTAGAGCTAAAGCAGCAACTGGAAAATATAATATGAGTGTTTTTATAAATATTTAAGTAAAATATGGTGGCCGAAAAAATAATAAGACAGTGCATTAAAACCGATTTGTCTACGGAGTCACGTATCTTCAATGTCTGAGCAGAGTCCAGCTGTTCCGGTTCTCACACACCTATGACCCGAGTAATCTTGTTCCCACGTTAATTGTCCGCCCATCTCTAGAATTCGGTGCAGTCTTTGAGAAAAAAAAAAAAAAAAAAAAAAAAAAAAAAAAAAAAGTGGATAGGAGTAGATCGCAGTGGACATAATTTTATTTTTGGTAAATAAAACTCGAGTCAGTTGGTATGTTGATGATTTATCAGCACAGAGGCTGGGCTGAATAAAGAAACAAAGAGAAAAAGACGTGGAGATTGATGGTCAGAGCTGGAGAAAGCAGATTGATGCACTGGTGGTTTTTCTTTCACGTCCGTCCCTTTTTTGTTTCTCTTGATGTGCCGAGCTTTATAAGTCGTTTTGCAATCTTGTTTTATTACAATGTTACAGTGGTATCATTAAATTTTTAAATTTCAATGAAATTTCACTAAAAAAATTCATTTTTTATTTCGGCTCGAAATTACGACTGAAATATTAAAGATACCAGAAAAATATCTCTGTGGATTTCTGAAGAAAATTTAATTTCCCACAATTTTCGTCTGATTAACAAATTCTCTAAAATCAATCGTTCAAAAGTTACAAGACTTTTAAACGTCAAGCCGATTTTTAAATTTTTCAATCTAATAATTTCCAAAAATTTCAAACCGCTGTAACTTTTGAACTATCAATCCCACAAGATCTTCTAAAGACACAAAACCTTTGGGAAATTAAATTTTCTTTCTGTAGCATCAATTTTTTTTTTACTTACCTCCTCTGATTACTGAGATACAAATAATAATTATAATGGAAATGAATAAACAAGACAATTTATCTTCAAGTAAATAATTTCTTATTTTTTACTATACTTTCAATGTTACATATTAACATATATACAGTCACCGTACGTGACTACAAAATACTTATTTATTATATAGAACATTTTATATAAAATATATAATTTTAAAAATCAATTTGGTCCCTCGATTTTCGCTCCGAAATTAAATTTTCCATTCGTATAAATAAAAAAAAGATCGTCAATTAACAAATTCGTTATTAAACTATAAAAACTTGAATACAAGACACACCTTTTAGTCTTATTTAATCAGGCTGTCGATAAAGTTTATATTTATATATATATTTATACTTATCATATTCTTCTTTTAATACATTATACATATATTTACGTATAAATCGGTAACCTCGAAATCACAATCGTATTATCAACTAATATAATAATAATAACTATATTTTAATTTTAAAATAACAAGGGTAATATTAATTGGAAATTATAAATATTTATTATGTAATAGAGAACATAATGTCTTTTATGTTTATTTATTTTGTTTAAAATCATAAGAAGCGCGCAATTAAAAGTGAAACGACATGTTTGTTATTTGGCGTAAAAATTGCGGAGATTTCGAAAGTCTCTTCTCATTATTTAAGATCGCACTGAAGTGATAAATGGGATGAATCAATGATCAAGTCATTCGGAAGGATGTAACACAAAAAAAAAATTTTATTTATTTTTTTTAGCAGGCTTTCGGTGGGTTCCCTTTGAGTCAACGTGACTTGAATTTTGTTATGCAAGATTTTATATCGAGCCTTGGAAAAAAATCGCCATTTTTTTTTTCAAGGCTTCAGCCCGATTTTTTTTATTTTTACATGAGAGTAATGGCTACGGTAATTATTTATTTTAAAAATTTCAATTTCACGAAAACCAAATTTTATTTTTAATAAAAAACGTTTTTTAAAATAGAGCACACCCTTCGCGCTAATGGTGTGCAATAAATAATTTCCATTACGACGGTAATTATTTACTGAAATAAACTTCGAATTGAGGAAAAATAAATTTCATTTGAAATTTAAAAGAAAAATTTCGAGCTCCATTAAAGCACACCTTTGACATTTGGGGTGTGCAATAAATAATTATCGTGTTAACATCAATAATAACAATAATTAATTTCTAAATGAATAAAATTAATTAAAAATAATACATTTAAATGAGATTTATCGATGAGCAAAATCACCAGACGTATTTGACTCAACTAAAAAAATAAAAATATAAATTTTTTATTTATCTAACTAAATTGAGCCTCGATACCAAGTCTACTATTCCTTAAATATTATTAACAATATATTATTCCATTAAATCTACTTGCATTTAAAACTTAACAATTTATTTAATATATTTATATATATTAATATTCCTTATTTATTTACATGTTACCAAATAATTTTACTATACAGAAAAATGACAGAAATGAAATAAAAATTTTGGTGAAATCGTAGAAACTCGAGCAAAAATACGGACCTGCCGAAACGTGATACAATTATCTGATTAGTTTATCGGATGCTAAATAAAAAATAAAAGACAAGTTTTTGGATTTTAGTTTTATTTTAGAGTTGAGTTAAAATGGAGCAGAATAAATCGATGACGGGAGATAAAATGACATACGGAACATGTGATAAGCGTTCGAACTGTAAAAGAGTGAAGAAACAATTTCTAGCTGAGAATATCGACGAGATGTTATCTCATTTTTTATTTTTTTTTTTATTTATCGCTGGGTTACTCTGGGCGCTGGTGAATATCGAGTGTAAAAAATCCGCGTGTTAGTATGCGAGCATAGAGTAGACTATGAACGTTTTAAATCTTTAATACTTAACTTAACTCACTTACTAATATGCTCGCGGCTCCTTTATTGCGTTTCACTTTCGCGAGATGAGCTGCCACGCCGTCTCGATCGGGGCGTGGCAAAACTGTAACGCAAGAGTAAGACCGAGGCCGCTGTACTTTCAGTTTATATTTTAGTTTATACAACATCAACATCAACATCAACAATAACAACATCGCCGCCTTAGCTTCAAGTACTCTCTGTACAGTTCATGTGTATGTCTATATATATATAAATATATGTATGAGTATATTTTATTTGTGTCGTGAGATGAACGGGGAAAAGATGAACGGAAAGATCCTGGAGGCTCTTTGATTGCCGTTTGATATCAGAATAAAAACATAACATTATTTTTAATATTTTAATTTATAACGTGTAATTTTAATTTCATTTTTTGTTTGAAATAAACTGAAAAAATATTTACTTATCGATTATTCACTCGATAACATTTGAGTAGAAAGTACTTTAATTTTATTTATGATTACAAAGTTGACGGTTTCAACTCAAGTTTTATTTCTAAAATTTTTCAAATTTAAATTTAAAAACTATTGTAATTATTTTAAAATACTAATTATCCGTAAATAGATTTATGTATTTTTAATATAAAAATTTGGTAGAAAGTACATTAATTATTTTATTAAACATAAAGTTCACAGTTCGAATCCTAGTCTGATAATTTTAAATTTTAATACAAAATTGATATAATTATTTTAAGATAATTACCGCAATGTTAAGCCGTGATTACTTGGCGCGGTGTGAAGTACACGGTTCAAACCCACAAGTAGGATTTAAAATTTAAAAAATAAAAATTAAAAAATAATTATAATAGTTGAAAATAAAAAATTAATTAAAATTTTTCAGCCTAGAAAATTGGAAAGGGTTTTGTAGGAAGAGCGCTTAAAATTACACGCTGGAGTATATGTGAAATTTACATGTATATATTAATATATGAAGTTTAATAGGAAAATATTAGCTGGAGGAAACGCGCGATTGGCACGTTCGTGTACATAAGTAGGTTCGGATGCTGCGTTCACCGGGAGCACAAATTCCGTTACCATTTTAATCTTTCTCTTTCTTTAACATATAAATATATTCTATAATCTACTACTGCAATATCAGTGGGCACGTATTAATCCTCCTTCCCACGATCGCTTCCTTTCCTTCAATATATCAACATTTACATCTACATGTAAGGAATTATCTCCTTTTTGTTTTTAACTAATTTTAAATTTTTATTTGTTTCTTTTCGCGTAATCATGCACGCGAGATAACTCATAGATTACACGCTCCTCTCGTATCCTACTCGGAATGCAGGATTGAGCGACATTGACAAGTGACGTCTTCTATTTACACTATCCGTGTCCATAATTTTTTATTATTATAATTAATGTATAATAAATGGGTAGCCAACTTTACAAAGTTTTCAGCAAAAGCTTGTTTCTTAATTTTTATTATTTTATAATGCTGGTAAATTGACGGATCTGAGTGTCGAAGTTACGCCCATCGATTTCTAATCCTTTTCACTGGACGTTTATCGCGCTATCGACCGATAGATCGCTTTTTAAATAAGATCGTGTAGCTATGCTCGTTTTCTGCACCTTCCGAAGCTAAGAATTGATCGGCATTACCCGGGTTTTAAGCTGACAAGACTTATCGTCATATTAAGTACACACGTGCCTGGACAATTTTATTTCAATAACGATCTAGATGTTGATGTTGATGTTGATGTCGATGTTTATGTCGTATCAGAGAGTTCTGAATTCACTTTCTAGGCCATAAAATACAGAATTACTTCCTACCGGAACGAATGGACTCGTTCTGATTTAAAACATTTTCATTTTTTAAATTTTTTTACCTAAAACTTGTTGCTGCAATTATTTTGTTTTGTCGCAACTCATTTTTCTTACTCAAACTCTTTTACTGCGCAACTATTACGTTATTTTTTTTACGCCCATTTTGCCCCACATTTTTTTTTTTTTTTTTTTAAATTACATTAATATGAAAAATCGGTAACAAAAATTTTCTTAGGCCAGTTCTGCCCCTGAATAAAAAGAAAAAAAAAGAAAAACAAGTCTTTTATTTAATTTATGTTTTTAAAAATAATAATAATAATTTTTTAGTAACTTTGTATCATCGGTATCTGATATATCGACTTTCTCTCAATCATTATATTGATTTCATAGTAATTTGATCTTGATACCGATCGACGGACTCAACAGTACTGAGGATATTTAACATAAGAATAAAAATATAATGAAGATGAAGAAATAATCACTTGATCGAGCATTTTCACTTTGTATCTGCAACGCAGTTGCTTACAGTTAAACAAAAACAATATTTATAAATTTAAATTTTAACTAGCAGAAGACATTTTGCCCTTTGTCCCTGATAGACAGAGGGCGAAGGGCAGGTGCGCATGCGCAGTTGATCTGTCAATGAAACTTACAGAAGCAGAAGCTCATTTTAAAATTTATAATAATTAAAAATAAAGTAAAACTCAAGTATTGCCAGGCGACAGAGGAGGCGTATCGCGTTCTTCGTGAACACTTTCAGCTCTGCTGGCGCTGCTGCTCGACCTGGAACTCAGGTTATCCCGGTCGCTGAAGTACGATGAGTCACCGCGTTTGTCTTCCAGCGCTTGCTGTTTGTCGTTTCTGAGTTCCTCCGCAGTCGGCGCCAGCAGTCCCGTGAAATAAGGCATCCCTTGTCTCTGCGAGGTTATTTTTCCCATAAAACTTCTTATTTCTTCAAAGTATGACTCGTCTGCTCTCGGAAGCTGACCGTGGTAACGCGAACGGACTTCGTCGAGTATCGTGGGTCCATCGGCGTCGTGTTTCTTGAGATGTCTGTCCAAATTGGTTTGCTGTCCGAAGCATCTTTCGCAGAGCGGACACTTGAAAGGTTTTTCCTTATTGTGAATATTCCTAACGTGTCGTTGGAGATTGCTGGAGATGCTGAATGATCTTTCGCAGTATTTACACTTGTAAGGCTGCTCGCCGGTGTGGGTCCTCAGATGCCTCGTCAGATTCGCGCTCCTGGGGAAGACTTTGCCACAGAATTTACAGGAATAACGATCTTTGGGTTTGAGTCCCGTGTTCGCGACATTTACCGAGTAAGGATTGGACGCGGGTGTTGATGTCGGCTGACTATTGCTCGGTGGGGTGGAGGTACGGGTAGATGATGAAGGAGTTGAGGGCGTGGAAAATCGATTGGAAGGCAGTGGGACCATTGTAGGCAAGGCCCGGACTTGAATCTTCGGTAATTCGGGAAGTGGGGGATGGGATCGATACATGGCCTCCAGCACCAGCGGATGGACTGCGTGGTGCTGAGGAAACAGAACCGTGTGATAAGGCAGCCCCAGGCCATTCTGATTGAGCACTTCGATGTCATTCTGGTTCTCGTCTCGCAGATGCTCTTTCTTGTGGTCAACACGCAGGTCCAGCGGCTCGCAGTCCATGTCTTCGTGCTGGGCGGGTGGTCGCGCCGCAGGACTCATGTGCGGTTGGTGTTGATGCTGGTGCTGATGCGAAGCGGGACTTATTCTGCTGTTTGCGTGGCTCAGGTCGTAGGGCAATTCCTCGGCGTCAGATACTCGGACACTCAGTGGATAGATACTCGCTTGCTTAGGGCTGATGTGTCCTGGCATTTTTCTTGGACTGGAATCTTTCTCCCGCATGGCAGCTGGTGAGTACTTTGGGTCGCAAGCTAACGGGGACAGGCTGCTGCTGAGGTATCCGCTCATTACACCGCGCGTTTAAATCTCCCGTTTTTGAGTCCCTGCAAGTTGGATCTGAAACAATAATATTTTTTTTTTTGTTCCATTAAACTGCCGATGATTTATTGCGTTGATGTTTGCATTGGAAATATTTAGTTATAATTAATTGATATAAAAAAAAGTTAAATTGTTTATAAATTACAAAGTGTGAAGTAGAAACAAAACCCGCTGAGTTTTTTTATTTAAAAATGTCTAGTCGCGTAGTCTACTGGAGGATGATAAATGAGCTGAAATGTTGGCAAGGATACTTCAGTAGAGCGTAGATATTTAAATGGGTGTTGAGGAAAGACGGAAAGAGAGTGAGAGAACCAGTCAAGACTAATAGAATAGGGTTGATCTTTTGTGAAAGTTTCCGTTAGATCAATTGTAAATTATCCGGAGCTATTGTAATAAATCATGTCTACACGTGAGTGGTTGATTTAGAGTTTAAAAGTTTTAAACAGATGTCGGAGTCGGTGATGAGACTGATTGGCAAGATGGATTTTATTTATAATAGCTCGTTCGAGTTTAAATTTATTATTATTATGCTGATACCCATCGATACTTTATTTAATAACTTTATTTAAATTTTTTAAATTTAAATATGTCAATGCAGAAACTAATTAAACTAGGCCCTCTTCAGTATCATATTAATCTAAATCGGACGTCGATCAAGATTTTTAAATATTTATTTATTATTGTTGTTGGTGATTTTTTTTTTATCTGGGACTTAGTCGCTAAAATTAATTTAAATTCGTTTCTGTCTTCGGAAACTGATACGTGACATGTCGATCATTTTTTGGCCTATATCTTTATAAACAAGTATAACTTGTTTGTTTATTACGTAAATTTATCATATTTAGAAACATAAGTCATTTTTATGATACTAAAAATTAAAAAAAGTTTCAAATCTGGAAACTGATAAAAAAAAATTTTTTTTCAAGCTTTCAAGGCTGTAACTTTTGAACAATCGATTTTAGGAAATTTTGTAATCAGACCAATCTTATAGGAAATTAAATTTCCTACAATTTTTGTTTTATTACAAAACTTCATAAAATCGATAGTTTAAGAGATATGACCGTTTCAAGTTTTTAATAATTAGAAGTTATGAAAAAAAAATTAGTTGAAACTTTGAACGGCCATAACTTTAAAAATATTGATTCTAGATAATTTTTATATCAGATCAAAGTTTTAGAAAATTAAATTTTCTGTTGATTTGTTCTCATCCATTTTTATCGTATCTCTCATACTTTATTCATAATTTGAATTCAAAGCTTCATAAATAAGAAATAAATTTTCAAAATTTAAAATTGCCGCCAAATTATTAAAAATGCAAAAAGATAAATTATTTGCACCGGGGTAAATAATTTAAACGCAATGAAAACTCATTAAGAGTAAATTCCAGTATAATTAACCTCAGAAAACAAAGCTAATAAATATCTTAATGATGTCAAGTTTATTTACCTTTTATTTATAAATAAAAGTTTTGAGTTAAAAAGAACTTTGAATAAAATGTTTATTTAATTAAATCATTTAAATAGTTTAGCTAATAGTTATAGTGTGATACCATTAAATAAATATAAAACTCGTTCTAAAAGTTTTATATTTACCCGGAAAGATAATTAACTGCTCGTTTTTACTGCGGATCTAATTGGAATATTATATCGCCAATAAAGAAATGTGATTGCAGTTAAATATATTCATCTGCGGATTTTATTCAATCTCCCCTTTGACCATTAGTATTTAATACTTATATTTATATATATTTATATATATAGCTCGCTGGTGAACTCTCTCAAGTTAAGTGATGATAAAGACATCAACGCTTGGGTATACAGTAAACTCTACGTGACTCTACGATATTATTTCTAAGCTTATAAACATATATATATATATATATATATATATATATATATATATATATATAGATATAAATACAGATACAAACTTACTTTATTCAGAGACATCGATGCCTCCTTGAAATTACTAATTCCATCTTACTGACTATAATAATGATATTCAAAGTTAATAACTATTATTATATTTTTCATATATATTTCAAACTTTTTTTTCTTTTTATTATTCTGGTAAAAGTGGAAACAGTATTTATTAGTTTTAATTTTATTAACGATTTCTTAGAAAATAAATAAATACTGTGGATTATTATTAAAAAGGAAATTTAATTTTCTACATTTTTTGTAGAAAAAACATTTTTTTTTCAACTCTCAACGTTACACGAGGATACATTTTAAATAATTGACCCCATGGGAATGAGTTTTTTTTTTTTAAATTTATGAAATTATCAGAATTAAAAAATTGGAAATGTCTAAACAAGTTTAAATATTATACTAAAAGATTAAAAAAAAATCTGGAGAGCAACTCTAGACGTATCCCTGGAGAACAGAAAATGTACCGTTGCTCTCGTGTTACTCTAGTTACTCCAGTTATAGGCGAGACCGATCAACCGACTCCACCTCGTACTCGATTAACGGATGAAAGAGAAACTTGCCCGCGACGTCAGCACGTGGTAAAAAATAAATAAAACACCTACACTGGTTGAACAAAGAGACAATTAGACTCACCAGCTCATTCAGATAAAACAAACAGACCGATAATCTTTATTTAAATTATAAATTCACTCAGTTATAATAACAACGGTAACAATTGCAATTACAATGTCAATTAACCATTCCTGCTTCAGTGGAAACTAATCCAAGTCCCAGTTTTTTATTCTTAGAAAAATTACTGCCAAGTGAGAGTACGATGAAGTACGATGAAGTCCGATCGTCCAATTGGCATCAATTCGAAAAAAAAAGAAAAAAAATCTACAGTAATCTTGAGCACTTAAACTATGTCGACATGTCAGTCAGAAACGCGGATTCTTGATACTTGAAATGCTTCTTTAGTGAATAAAACTAGAGTTAAAGATTCTAGATTCACAGAAATGGAAAATTTTTTCGCAAAAAAAGGCTTTCTGAAAATTTTTTTACGTAATAAATAAAAAATGAAACTATAAAATGAAGTGTAATAAAATAATGATACGCGTAAAGAGTAATAAATGATCCAGTTTTCGGTTTATAGAAAGTTATAAGATGAGTAGTCTGGGGTGTGGTTGTATCACGTCCTTGCTCGGTATGATTTCTCTCTCGACATTCACCTACTACAGTTTTAACCCAAGCTGCATTGTGCCTGTGTATGTGGGTAAAGAAGCTATAGAGTAAAGGTACAACAACAGCAACAACAACAACAATAATAATAATGATGATAATAATGATGAGAAGAGATGCTGGTAGACCGCTCACCACTCGTTAGTTTCACGCGCAGCACGGCCGCGCCTCGGTTCACTGCCGCTTTTTTTTGTCAACCAATCATTTTTTTAGGAACTACCAACTGTACGCTAGATACCGTAATAAGGCCAGTCGAGTTATAGATGAAGTCCAGGCAACGTCGTCCACCGTCGAGCTATTAAATTTGAATTCATTTTTTAGCTTTTATCATTTTTTAGTAAGTAATTAGTGGAAAGTCCTTTTATTGGAGGCCGTTTCACGCGGAATTTCATTATCTATCTGCTCCGTAAATTTATTTTAATGAAAAAAATTAAATATTTACGATAATTGAACTATTTTAAATCTTTATTAACTTTTTTTGAAACTTAATTACCATAAAGAACTCAAATAGTAGGTCATTTAATGGAGAATCTAATGATGTACAAGACCCACCTACTAGTTTTCTAAAAAAAAAGTATTTTAAAAACAGTAATATAGCTTCTAAATAAAATGAATAAAAAAAACCGGGCAAGTGTTTAATATGCAAATATATGTAAATTGCACTTGACACGTAATTAAATAAAATTTATAATCTCATAACTGAATAAAAACATGCTTTCTCGGGACATTACTCCTCAGTTTTCATTAGCATTCAAAAAATAAATCGAATTTTCCAATTAGCATATATATTACTAAGAAATAAAATTTGAATCAATAAAATAAATTCGCGTTGAGCGACATTCTCACGAAGTAAATAAAAGGAGAGTGCTATTGGATCGTGAGACGAAGTTGTATCTCGAGCGCAATTGAATCAACAGTAACAACAAAAGTTAACATTACACAGCAAGGCTGGATCAATAGCAACACATTATTTTCTCTCCACAATCCTCGTATTATATCGCTTATACTTAGCTTATAATATTATATTGACTGTCTCAGTTTAAGTTGCAGCATTGCGTGCGTGGGTAGTTCAAATGCGCTGACATGAGAACATCCAACCTCTTATGGGACGGGACAAGTAATAAATTATAATCGTCACGATTATCACCCGTAAGCGTCAACTCCCACCCTTTTAATCTTTTATTCTTTTTTTAGCACTCTTTAATATTCATTTTATTTCAATATCTCCATGCAGAATACCCTCTTCATTATTTTTTCGTTAAAACTTTTTATTTTATATAATTATGCACACCTCAAGCGCGAACCGATTAATGCACACCTCAATCATAAGACATTCATTGATATTTTAATCATAAAGTATCAATGCAGACTATATCCAAAAAATATCAACGAATAGTTTGTGTACAAAATACTAAATGCACACCTTTGTCGCAAAGTAGTAATGCACACCCTGAGTACAAAAAATATCAATCAATATTATAATTCCTTAGTATTGATGCACACCTTAACTAAAAAGTGATAAATGCACACCTCTATCACAAAGTACTAATGCATACCTCAAGTACTAAATGTTAGTGCAGGCGTTGAGGAAAAAAAATATTAATTAATATTTTAATTACAAAGTATTGATGCACACCTCATGTAAGAATCACTGGGTGTGTCCCACTCTCACTCAAACTTAATTATTATTTTTTTTTAAATTTATTAATTCGCGTTCATCTGGCAATTTGCCAAAAATAATAATCGTAAGTGGTAATTAATAACTGTCTCACATTGAAGACGAAAAGTGAAAGGGACAATTAAAAAGAAAACTTTTAAGTGAACCACACCTCAGTTACATAACACTTTTTCATCAGTTTGTAATAAAATACAAAATGAATAAAAATCATAAATAAAATACGATGACATTAAATTAAAAAATTGAATACGTAATTTATGAGACAGCAAGCGTTATTTTTTACCTCGATTATTAATATTTTTATTGTCAAAAAAAAAAAAATAATAATAATAACTCGTGGATATTTATAAATATTATTTAAATAAGCTAACTGTGAAATTAATCTTGAATATTTATCAATAAATAAATAAAAATAGGGACATAGGTCTGCGAACATGTAGCATACAATCTATGATTACAGAGGCGATCGGAATACATTTGAGTAATGAAATACCGAGACAACTACCGGAGATAGTGGAATTGGAATTAAATTTAAATTTAAATACAAACCAGGCTAACAAAACCTTACTTTTATATTACGGGGCTACTCTCGATTCGGGATCTGTGCTACCAATGAGCGATTATTTATTAAGCAGAGGAAATGAGATGAACCGTTAGCTATATCTATAAATATATAAATATACTTTGACGCATCTCACCGCCATTGACTATTATCTCTTTTAAATGCATAGTTATTGTTTTTATTATTTGTTGTCATAGACCGAGTAGCCGATCCACCTCCAGATGCAAATCCCGTCGATTAACGAAACCGGAATATATGATTGTTTATTTTGTCTGGATGTGGAACCAATCGATTAGCGCAATTACAATAAAAATAATAATTATGTGTGTTGTTGTTATGTTAGACACTATTGTAACTTCCGACACTTTTACAGACGTCGTGACCCTAATAATCAAGCTCTTGCATGGCTAACGAGCTGCTGCATCGAGTTTTATTTAGGTTTGATGGGTTTATAAGACAATAGAGATGTTTCTGAATATTTTCATCATATTTCGTAACTCAGAGACATTTTATTACATTCTTCCTTTTTTTTATTTTATTCTTTTATTAAACAATCATTTATTTTAAATATTGTATTTTTATTTTACTCGAGTCTTCAAGATCATTATCTATAAAACTTTTTTTTCTATAAGTTTTCAAGTAAATTTCATAAACATAATGTTTTTTTTTATGGAGTTTTAAAAAACAGGCCGAAAATTCGCTGATAAATTGAAGTCAGCCAAATTTTGGCCCAGCTATTTTCAGGCTTGTTCATTTCCTGAACTTTTTGTCGGCCATTATTTTTCCGAGACAAAATTTTATTATGTTTTGACTTGAAATGTTTTTACTTGAGGAAGTGCCAAGTAATTATTAGAAAAATGATTTTTTAAAATAAATTTCCAATAAATGATGTATGAAAATAATTTTTTTTCGTAAGTATTAATATAATTATATATTAAAAAGTAATTTTTAAGTGACAAGGTGATTATTTGTGAATTAAAATTATTACAGTATAAAAGAAGTTGGACATTAATTGATTTAGTAGAGAGAAAATATCTCCAATCAGTGTCGTGTTTGACATGATCAGTATTAAATAGCACTTTCCATCCATCTAGTCGAGTGCAGTATCAACGAGTTACAACAAAAATTACCCATAAATTTATTACAAGTCTGTTTGCACGTCAGCGGAGGATAGTACTCTGCGGTGTTTCGCAAACGTCGGATATCCGCGCCGCGGACGTGGAGTAACAAGTGTTGGAAGGTTCTGAGAAGTGTCTGGAGAAAATTATTATTTTTTCCTGCTAGTCCATTATCACGTCGACGTTTGTCCTCATCAGTGATATCTTTATTTCAATTTATATTTTAAGTTCCCTGTTTGTGCCTGCCTGTTACACTCGATGTCGTCTAGCTCACATTCTTATAAGAACCCGAGTCATTGCGTCGTGAGAACTTAATTCTCATTGTTACGTTCCATCTTCAAATTAACAAACTCACAGCTTTTATTATTTACATTTTTTACAGTCGCTAATTTTATTCTTTAATATTTAACCTTCTCAAATAATTACCTGGAATTCTATTATACTTTTTTCTTTATATATTTAAATTATTATTTTTTTATTACGTGTCGTCATCATAATCGCTGGAATTTTGTTTAAAGACTTGTAATTGCTCAAAACTACTTCAATTATAAGTCATTTCAAGCGTAATTTAATAATCTACAATCTAAAAATATTAATTTTAATTTTCAAAATTTTTTTGACCTTAAAAATTTCCAAGTAAATTCATAATCAATGTTTTTTTTTAAAATTACATTTTCTACCCATTTTTTACACAACTTTAAATTGAATAGAAAAAATATAAAAAATCTTTAAATATTGGAAAAAAAAAAGTGATTAACAATTCAGTAGTATCGATTACGACCTCTTCTTAGCTCCAAGATTAACAAGAACGATTAGCTTTCCATAATAGTTAAATAGTGACAGAGCTTAAGAAAAACAAGTTGTGAAGCAAGATACATGACAACAGATAACCGCCGCGGCACTGCACGTTGCTCTTGTTTTACAACAAAAATATATGCTCATATATATAAAGACTTTTCATTAACATCGATCTCCCCTAATCTTCTTTTCATTCTTTTCCATTGATCCTCCCTTGATGACTTTTCTCAATGGAAACTCCTCTCCTTCTTTTACTGATAAATTTTCCTGATGATGTGATATGGTCGAACAGCATCCACTTGGAAATTTCCTATCCGCTATCTGCTACCTGGTATCCTCGTTCTTAAAATCTATTAAAAGTAAAGTTTTTGATTCCGTGCTCTGAATCTCTTTCTCTTTATTCTGTTGTGGCGTGGTACAAAGTGTTGCCACCGGCTGGATCCACTTGCCTCTTGTTATATTAATAAATACCAGCAAGAATATGTCCCGATATCTCAGTACTTAGTCTCGGAGTTTATGTTACTCATGAAATATTCACGCAGTACGACGAAATCATCGTTTGTTAGTCAACGCAATCTTCAGCTCAACTTGTTTCTGTCTTTGTTGAGCTTACGGGATTATTTATCTTTGATTCGTTGTTAAAACTTTGTTCTATATATTTTAGCATACTGTATAAACTATACATCCATGCCCGGATTATTTTTCTCTTACCTTCTTACGTATTTTATATATTTATTCATACATTCTTATACCGTCTTCCTTGCACACGCTTTATTATACATACATTTATGCCCTATTTAACTTACTATATATAGAATTTTCAATTTTATTTTATCCCTGCACTGACGTCAATTTTTTTTGTTTCCTACAGACGAATTTGTCAAGTTACCGAATTTACCAAGTAATCATGAATATTATTATTTTCGAAACTCAAGGGTGACTTTCGAAACTAATTTTTACCGCACAATCTGATGGGAACTAATTTTTTTTTTTTGTTGAAACAAAAATTACATTTATTTTGGAAAATTCTCAAAAATTAAAAAAATTAATTTTTTGACTCCGCCATCACATTTCACGGTAAAAATCCGTTTCCAAACACACCCTGGTTACAAGAAAAAAATTAATCATACCGTAATAAAAGCAAAAAGTATAAAACTCTAATTATTTTAATTGTTATTATTTTTTTGAGTTTAGGGTGTGTTAGGAAACGGATTTTTACCGTAAGACTCGATGGTAAAGTAAAAATTCTAAAATTCTCAGAATAAAAAATGAAATTCAAGGTTGTAAAAAAAAAAAAAAACAATTTTTTATCGTGAGAGTATGAACGAAAGAGAAACTCATACAGACAAGTATGAGCGCCTACAGGGAGAAAAAGAGGAATCGGTTTGCCACCGTTTCTTTCAGCATCAGTTACAGTAGTCTTTCGTATGTATTGAGTAGAGTCTTGTACTTAGATGCTGATGCTGTTGCTGGTATAGATATAGTCCTGCTCGAAAACGTGTCGGGTCTGTTTATTGCACAGTTGCATCCAGCCTTAAGCTTGTTGACGTTAATTTAGCTGGTCTCGGTCTCAGTGCAGGTAACCAGGTAACCAGCCGATACGAGAGTGCTAGTAAAAAGAGTTTCAGAAGTGAAAGAGAGCCATCGAACAAACCAACAAACGGAGCTGATGGAAGCTAAGTGAGATTAACCGAGACAGACAACTGCAACACAAAAACATAACACAGCTAAACTGGGCGGAGAAAACACCACGAGTTACGTAATTCTCGAGGGCAGTACTGCGTCGTAGATCTTCATTAATTTGACAACGAGCTTCGTGAGCAAACTCCGCTCTTTCTTCCTTCTCATACTTTAGTCTCACTACACCTTTATTTTATCAACCTGCGTCTTTAATAATTTCAATTTACCTAATTAGGTCAATCATAATAATGATTATTATCATTACGATGTTAAAATTTTTTTTTTTTTCTAAATAATGCAATTAAAGATTTTGTCCCATGATAATTATTTTCACAGTCAAGTTAAATTTTAATTTATTTATTTCGTAATTTTTTCTTTCGCGCGCAGTGCGTGAATAATTATAACTTTAAAAATAAAATAATTAATTAAGTTGGAGTTTAATGTACCAGTGGCGGGTGATCAAAATTACGATAGCAAGTTTATAAGGAGATATTAAGATAAATCAGGAAGTAACGATTGAAGGATTCATGTATCGAGATTAAAAGTTATGTCCCCTGTTAACTGGTATCGAGGAGACGTTTCTCAAGACCTACACGGTGAGACTAGACGTAATATCATTCATAGGCGGATAGGATGGGAGATCCGAGAGTGTGTGCATACACCCTTGCTCAAGTAGAAGCGCGTAAGAAAAATAACCGCCCACGTCCATCCTTATATCACCTAACACCGTGTTCGCTGTACTGGCACATGAGTGAGAGAGAACCCACTCTCTAGCCATTTCCTTGTACATAAATTTATTCGTATCACCCTTTATGTCTTTTATTTTGTTACTTTCTTATATATATGAAATACGACTTACAATTATTTACTTAAATATCACTGACATTTTTTACAAATTTATATTTTTTACTTTAAAAAAATTTTTAACGTCAAAAATCAGTTTTTTAAATTTAAAGAAAAAAAAAAAAATCATCAGTCACCCAAAAAATAACATTGAAATTTTTAATTGTAATTTAAATGAACAAAATAAATGATTAGATAAAATTTGTCACAAAATTTCTCTAAAATTGGGCAACACCAAGACCAAGTAGCAAACCCAGCTGGCATACAGACAAAGTGCTGCACATAATAAACGCGTGGTCTGTATTATATTTGAATACTTAACTCGACTATTACGAGAACGAGGACAATCGTGAGAGATTCTCATGGATTGTATACAATACCGGTCCTTTTGCTTTTATTTCTTATATTAAATTTGCCTCCACACATCCCATATCATCATTCTCTATAACTATCCTATCCTATCCCCTTACTCTGTACTCTACACTCTAGACTCTTAGACTCTTAGACACTGACGGCAATAAAATACTTCAGGGATGACATTACCATTTACGTGTTACAAAGTATCTATTCCTATTCCTATACTCACTTTGAATAGAGAGTACATATTACCATTTCTCTGTAATATCTCTGGATATACTACACACTATTTAACTATTATCATTATCATAATATCTCTTCGACAAAATACACTATAGATACAGCGAATGATTGTAAATGACGTGAGAAGTTCATTAATACGTTAAACAAAATCTTATTTATTGTTTACATCTTGTTTCCATTTTATCGTTTAATCATCGTCACGTTTTTCCTTATTATTATTATTGACATAATATATATATTGTATAACATTTATCATACAATAGACTCATAGATTTTAATCATTTTCATTTATTTTTTAAAATTAGAAAACTAATTTTCCTTAAAAAAGTTTACTGTCTATTTTTTAAAATTAGACCCAAATTTTTGTAAAGTTTTTTTTTGTAGGTCTTGAAAAAAAAAAAAAAAATGAAATAAAACTTACATTTCACTTCATTAGTGGTCTCGATAATAAATCATTTGACACGTGGCGGGAAATAAGAAAATACAAAAAATAGTTAATCCACAGTGTTCAGCACGTGGTCGCACTGATGACACACTAGGCACATTTGTGTTAAAAAAAAAAACAAAATATCACAACAAATATGCTTGTAGCACGTGTCACTGGGCTCCAGTAGCTCGAGTCCACTAAAAAGTCACACAGATCGCGCATAAAGTTGTAACTAGTATGTACTAATAAAGGCAATTAAGATAAATAGATTTGTCAGCGGACTCGCGACCCCTGTCCCGGCTTCGCATGTCTCCAGCAACCGACCGACTGACAACTGTCGCTACCTGCCAGCAGGTTCAGCCGTCATTTGTTGTCGTTAATCCTCACTGCACACCACACAACTAATGTCTTTTCTTGGAACCAGTAATCTGGTATCGGCACCTGGTTGCTTGTCCTAACCTTTTACAACCAGTCATAAAAATGTCCAACACTTTTGCTTACACTTGCTACACTTGTTACCCCATCTATTTACCATAAACACTTTTTACTACAACAATAACCACTAAAACAAACAAATTTAACAGCGACCGCAAAGTTTATTCTTTGATCTACGGTTGGTTTAGAGTTATAATTTAAAGCCCTCTCAGTAGGGCGGGTCCCGCAGGTCGTAAACAGTACCGGGTAGGTTGACAAGTAGGTAGACTTGATGTTCTCCAGGTTAAAAAAAAAAAAAATATCAGTAGTAAGAGTTTATGAGAGACCGAGCGTTGCTGTTAGGTCTTGGTATCAGAAGCAAGACTACTCAGCGATAGAAGGTAGCGGCAGCTCAGCACCGCGTGGATGAGCGCCGAGCTGTGGAATAACCGTGAGAGAGGTTGGTAAGGTAAGTACTCCTTGGGTCCTCTCCCGGGAGTTGGAGAGCACCACGCCGGCACGCGACCTGCCCTCCCTACTATGCACTGCAGTACCCGTACCGGTTCACTTGGTTATTGCTGTTCACTCTTTAGACCCAACTCCTCTCGATACGAGTAAGTCTCACTATCACGTTAGCAAGTTAGTGTGTTGTTCGCCCCCCTTTCAGTACTACCGAGCACTGGACGCTCATCCGAGTAAGAGTTACCGCGTTATACGCTCTACGCTCTACGATCTATGCTCTACGCTCTATGCTGCTCTGAGAATAACTTTAGATAGAGAATGTTTTCTTAGTTGGTGTGGTCCCACTTGTGATTCCGCGGAACACTCACGCCCAGCCTCCACTCCGGTACCACCGCTAGCCTCCCACCCACTTTTCTCCGTTACTATTATTTTTTTTCATTATTATCCAGCTGAATCAGTGTAATCCAACGGTGGCTCTATGCTTTATCTACTCATTACTTTGTACCGCTGGTGGATGCTGGACATTCACAGGCAAGTGGTTCCACTTTTTTTGGAATGACGTTTTTTTTTTTTTTTTTTCGATTTTTACCAGGACCGTTAGGCCCAGACTGAGGAAACTACGAGTTTTTTAACCCTGTTTTATTTTTAGTAGGCTAGGCTATTTGTTCTGGTTCTTCTTTGGTCTATTTAAGTATGACAGATCAGGTTTTGTTTGAATTACGATGGAAAGTATGGATATTTTATGACTAAATGAATTATAGCCTGCTATAAAGTTTGCTTACTCCATTTTACTTTGGATAATTTTTTAAAATATTTTTATATTTCTACCGAATTTTTCATTTTGCGCAACCAAAATGGGCCAACTTTAAGCCTTAAAAATTAAAAAAATTTAAGACTTCATAAATAGCGACAATATTAGTTAATACAAGTGTTGATGCGAAATTTTATCATAAAGATAAAATAGAGACGTCAATTGTAAAGAAATACGAGTCAAAGTAATCGAGATTGTAAGCCGAGTAGATTAAAAGTAGATCTGAGGATCGGGATTGGGCTCGAGATTGCGCAACTATTGGTCAGATCTAGAGCGTCTTGACACAGTTATTGTAATACCCAGTCTAAAAAAATTTTAAAAATCCACTTTCCTACTGCCGATAACTTTCAAAAATTTTAATTCCGGAAAAGATTAACCAACTCAACAATCACCTTTTCTTCTTTAAACCCACCTATATTTGTCCTTAATCTATCCATACAAATTCAATTAATTTTTTGTTTATAAACATAAAAATTTCATCACATTCCGGTCAGTTCAAGATCGTAAACACCAACAGCATAAAAAACCCAGTCTATTTAAGTACTAAACACGAAAACATCATTAATTTAATTGTGAGCGATTAAATTTTAATGCCTGAATTATTTCTGTCATCTATTGTCACTAATTTATTTATCCGTTACCAACAGTCACGTGCACTAAAGTGCGCATTAAATCTTAACATCGATAATAAAAAAAAAAATTATTTATTATAAAATTTTCCTGATATTCGCTACCACCATAATTGCATCATCCATGATTCGGACAATTATTAAGTTAATATATGACGTGAGACACGTGTAAGAATCATTAGCATCAGCGAGCTGTCATCACCACCCACGTAACAAAATGAAAAACGATTCCTATGAAATGCCTGCGGTAGAAGACGCTCATTTCAATAAAACTATAAATTTAATAGATATATATATATTTCGGGAGATACATGAGAAAGTAACAAGTAGGTCAGATGGTCTGATCAACAAAAATGTTAAGAAAGAAATAAGGAGCAATAAAAAAATATCTAACTTGTGCAAGAAACCGTAAACTATTCCTCGAGTTCTTGCAACTTGTAGGGCTTATACCAGACAGTATACCAGTAGTTTTAAAAAGTAACTGGGTCAATTTGATGCCTTTGTAGTGGCTTCTACGAATAACTGGTATACGGTCCAAAGGATTACTTTTAACGCACGCTATTGAAAAGGCCGATTACTTTGTTGCTGACAATGCCGTAGTTAGTGGACTGTTTAGTTCCTCGGGAAAGCTTGCCTCAACTTTTTAAAACTTGGGTAATTTGTGTGTGTTCTGTAGAGACTAATAGACCTAAAGCTACCGTGTCAAATTTAATTCACCCGCC
This sequence comes from Microplitis demolitor, assembly GCF_026212275.2. Taxonomy (NCBI): domain Eukaryota; kingdom Metazoa; phylum Arthropoda; class Insecta; order Hymenoptera; family Braconidae; genus Microplitis; species Microplitis demolitor. The sequence goes on along the minus strand of NC_068551.1, from coordinate 504,362 downwards.
TACGCAGCTTCCATTTCATCCAGGATCCAGTCAAAAGCTCGCAAATTTACCAACTTTTGTTTAAATTTCTGTTACTTGTGAATTCCGTGGATTTATCCAAGGTGTTATTTATCGTTGCTCAAAGCGATTTTATATTTATCAGAACCGGTCGTTTCTTCAAAGCGTTTGAAGGCTCCTCCGGGCACACTTAAATCTTCTTCAGCAGAATCTGCTAGGAATGTTCACACCACATTTAACTTATAAAACAATCGGTGGTTAAACGTAAATCTTTGGGTGATTGCAGTTATTTGGCAACGGCTTTCCGCTTTTACGACGAGATTATTGTTTTAGGATTCTCGACGGTGAATTGCCAAAGAGTTTTATTATTTATATACAGATTTATGTTTTGTAGACACAGTGGGGCGGCTAGCAACCTAATCGGATGCTTTGATTGGCCATCAAACCGTTACGCTCTGCTGTGGGAGGAGCACCAGGTGATACGTGACATTCCGTATGCATAATGTATGTGCCTACGTAACTGTCATCGATGCACATGCACAGCCAAGCGGTTTATTCTCTGGTTCTCATATATTATACTGCTACAATTCAACATCCCGTCTAATCCGATATCCGATTGTTTTTAAAACATAATGCGTAGGACAGGGTCCAGTACTGAAAGGGCGTGGGGTCGCTCGCTGGATTATCAATTATATATTCAAATGTGGGTAATAAAAACGACAGTTTGAATTGATAAGGTGACCCGCGACCTATTGGTTGCGTTATTCAGAAAGATGTTTTATTGGTGTCAGAGATTGGTTTCTTTTTTATTTATAAACAGTGATTGGAAGTTGGTAAGCATGAGCATAAAAATCTATTAGCACTTAGTGGATTAGTGAGCAGTTAAAATTTTATTGTTCAAATTGGTCGTGACCTAGAAGCCTAATTATCGATGATCCTGTACGGTTGACTAGCAAACCATTAACTGGAATATATGACCGTTGGAGCATAGAACAAGATGACTAAACATCAGGAGTAGCTGAACGTGTTCAATGATAGATTAGACAAGGTCTTGACATACTCGACAATGTCCGGGACAATGTGCAGTATCAAGTAGCCTTGATGTTTTATTTCTTTGTGGTGTTGGTTGCTGTTTTTATTTATCTTATACTACCAGTTTGCCAAGTTGTTAGCATGCTAATATGGCCGTTTAAAGTGACGAAGCTTCGCACCAATTTCGATACTTGTACGTGATTCCTTGATGAATTACCAAACAATTCCATAGTATAGTTAATGACTGAGCATCTGTCGTGGTGACAGTTCTCCCAGGTGGTCTAGCGCGAAGAGTCACCGGTGACTTTGAACTGACTTACTTGTCCATGCAATGCAAAGCCTCAGGGCTAGACTATTTAGCTAATGTTGTGGCGTAGGCTAATTGTCAGCCGTGACTTCCTAGTCTGAAGGATGCGTACTTGGATGTTAAAATTAGAAATTTTATAAACAGATGTACCTCGCACTAACTGCCGCAAGAATTCCCACACGTGTTGCTGCGGCAAGAAGCTGATCTAGGTACACCTTTCTTATACACATTTGTAGCCGCCTTTTATGGAGCACTGAGCATCCAAACCGTTTACGGGAGAGCCCCATTTACAGGAAGGCGTAAGCGACCAGAACCAGAGCTGCTCTAATGACGTAGCCGGGTAACCAGTTGAAGGGGAAAGGATTCAGAAATGATAATTGTGCTCTAATCACTGCTCTGCAGACTTTCAGTCCAAGTATGAACATATTTGTACATCAAAGCTATTCAAATTTATAACACTTTTTAATAAATAAATAAATAAACAAGTTAGGCTTCAGATAAGATATTAGCGAAGGTATTCATGAGATTGCAGGGTGGGGTTCTCGCGCCTCAAACCGTCCGAGTTCTTAGTTTTACTTTCTAAGTCTCCAAGTCCTCTAGTATTTCAGTCTTTCTGTCTCACAGTCTCTTTTTCTAGATAGCCGTCCGAAGATGCAATCAAAATGTCCCCAGTTTTAATCAGTTTTTCATTATGAGCCGCTTTAATTTTTGGAACCTCGTCATTAAGAAACTCAATATTTCACAATTGGATCTGGATATCTGGGAGAGTAGATTCGCGGTAGCATTGGATCGGATTTAATCTCAGCTGGTTTGAGTGTGTGATCTGTGGCCGATTTTTTCTTAGTCCGTCTAGTCTGGGTTAGATCTCTGTGTGAGCGGAGACCACGCCAGGGTGGGGCACTCTGGATCTTGTATCTAACACGCCGTTTTCAGTTTCACTTTCTAAGTCTCCCTCCTCAGTACTCTCCGATCCCGTTTAGTCACCGGTACATGGGATTTATGTGTGTGTTGGTTTGTTTAGCGCATTGCCGTAAGATTCCGTGTACCACCATGTGTGTGTGTGTCTGTGTGTGTGTGTGTGTGGTTGACGTACAAGTCGAGGCGAGCCACCCCGCCCTGCAGATGCCATGCGCTTTAGATCGCCGGATGCATTCGCTATTGCGAATACGATCTATCCTATATACTCTACTCACTGTACTGCTATTATATGTACGATGTACCCACCGGTTGAGAAGTTAACTCCATACTCTCTAGTATACTTACACTTTAGTTAACTCACACTACTTCCAGCTGAACTAATTTATTGCGATAAAATATTAAAACACACCCTCGTGTTTCACGCGAATTCTTAAGATAACTTGTTGCAACAATCATGTATGCTTGGATTTGTGGTTTCTGGATTATATTTTACTTTACAAGATACTAAAGACTCATAGGTCCCATAAAAAATAAATTATTCTGATCCATTGCGTTATTCGGAAGTTATTGAATAAAATCTGAGTTTGGAAGTGCAGCCATCGGGTTGGGAGAACTGGGAGGTGCCAAAGCACGATCTTGTATAATACATGTTAGCAATAATTGTAAACTTTCTTAAAAAGAAAATGAAAATAAGCGAGTTGACAATTGAAGCTATGGATACTCATGTAGATAATGTCTCGTGAAAATTTATTTCGGTCGTTTGCCCTTTTCACGCGGCGCAATATTATAAGCGACAGCGTGAAAGTTTCGAGTATTTTTTTGCTGTTGAAAGATCATTATCTCAGTGAATTTTATACCGTACTTAAAAAAAAATCTCTGCGTAATCTCTCTTTAGATAAAATTTATATTTAATTTAAATTAAAAGTATGTGTAGTATTTTAGTATCTGAGAATCTGGGCATTAGTGTGACAGCCGATCGGAAAAGGGCACCAGTATACAGCGACACGAGGATTAATGTGTCCCAAGTAAGCGGGATAAATATTTTAGATTGACCGAGTTGTCATGCATCGACAGTAGCGGCCGTAATAATTTGAAGACGTCTGTTAGTTTCGAATTTTTCTTACGTACAATAAAAAAGGCTGGACGTCATGCTGAGCAGCCTTCAAGACATTCAACGGACCACAGACTAAGTCATTGATCACGCTGTTAATTCTCTTTTTTTTTTATTTTGTTTTTTTTTTTGGCTTCCATTTACTTCTCTTTATTTTATTTTTGTCTATCTGAAATAACAGATTTTTTTAACCTTGTCTATAACTGTCGTTTGATTTTTATCTATCAAAGTTACGTCAGGAGGCTATAAATGGAGCTAGATCCGAAACCTTCAGAAGATGGCCTCATTTGCTTAACAGATTTAACGTTTGTCCGTCTCATCATCTCTACTGAGGCCATCTCTGTTAAATTCTTCGACTGGTTATTTGTTATGGGTCTTCATCAGATTATTATAGAGCTGAAGCGTGAAAAAATACTTACCCAGCTGACGTGATACTTGTGTCCGTACGAATTTTAAAGAGATCCGCCTACTAAGATTGCTTTGCCAACCAATTTTTGATCCCATGCTTCTCTTCGCCTACATCATCATCATTATTATTATTACTATTATTATTATTATTATTGTGATGGTGACTGTGATGCAAAACTCGCCAAGTGCGATGAACTCTACGAATCAGGTCCGGTGGTTTTTTTGATTTCCTCTGTCTCGACATTGAGACCATCAAATAGTTCTGTAATTAAATACACGAAATATTATTTTAGATTTTTTTAAAAGTAATTCAACTTATTAAATTTATTTAAATAACTTGAGAAACTAATTTCGAACAGGATCACTTTACTCAAATTCGAAAGGCTTACAAGCTTCTGTTACCCTGCAATCTCTCTTGCTATTAGTGACTTGGCTCTTAACTAACAAACTTTCAGATAATATTTGAAAGGTCACTAGGAAATATTTAGTCAAATAGAGGAAAGGGATTACAAGCATGTAATTTTTTTGAAAAAAGCCGATAAATTGAGTCGATTTTTTGTAAGCCTGAGTTTTGGCCGAGAAAAAATTTAATTATTTATTTGGCTTGAAACTTTTCATCTGGGGTAAGAATTTTCCTCAATTGCCAATCATTTAAAAGCGCGCAAATATTGACTTAACTCAATTCTTTGTCATACGAACAGACTGACCTTAAGTCACTCTTTATTCTCGGATGATACATGCGATAAATTTGGAGGCATTAGATCACCAAGTAATTACTCCTTACAAAGTGCAATAAATGCCAGTGTCATTATGACACCTGCTATGATGCATAAATCCATAAAAAGTCGTTTCCTTTTTCACATAAAATACACACTAGAATAACTCCTCATCTAGATTTAATATTTTTATGCTTACAGTCGCCAAAATAATTTAGAGTGTATATATATTTATATATTTTTTTTATTGCAAAGGATGCTGGATTTCTACGAAACTGTCATGTCATTTAAGAGGCTGTCTCGGGTCTGGGTACGTAACGGTACCTCATTCTCGAACAGAGAAGATTTCACATGCCCTACTCGCTCCCAGCTATTGCTTTATAATTACTAATTACCAGACAACGACAACCAAGCCGGGATGCTCCCAGTTGCTGGTCAAACCGAGGTATTATATTTTTAAACTCCCATCAACTGTCCTCATCTTTTTTATTTTCACATAACTCGTGCCCTCTGAACTTACCGTAAATATCACATGCGTAATGATAAATCAGTCGTATTATTTTTATTTATCCAGGTTTAAATTATTTTTTTACATCAACTTAAAGTTAATGAGCGTAACTAACCACAGGTTTTCATGTTCAAACAACTTGTTTCCGACCTCAAAAAATTCGTACTTTATAATTTCAATAATTTTATCATTAACTGAATAAACTTTTTTTTCAATTACCATAGTCTCAAGTATCTTATAATATATCTTTTAATGGCTTTAGGTATATTAATTAATGATAATTAAATTTTATACTTAAGTTTTATCAACTCGGTCTTTAATTATTGATATCTCTTAAAATATACAAGATAACTTGACATCATATATGGTTGTCAAATCGGAAATTTACTACTCTACGAATTTAATTCTTACAAAAAATAATCTAAAGTCCGTTTTTCAAAAGTTACAGCTTCCAAAAAAATTAAATCATTATTTTGAGTGTCTAATTATTTTTCCAAGACTTCAAACAACCGTATCTCACAAACTATTGGTTTTAAAAAATTTTTCAATGAGACAAAAGTTGTAGGAAATTAAATTTCCTTTTTAAAACCCACGAAGACGGTATATTTATCTTTTGAACTTACTAAAATATCGTAAATAAAAAAGGTTTATTAAATAAACAAGTACTTGAATAAAATATATATTTAAATTTATTTACATATAAATAAAATGATTAAAAAAAAGTGAGTTAAAATCTAAAGTCACGTGTAATTGATAATTATCATTAGCTGGCGGTTCTGCAGATCTTATATCACGGTTTGAATTTTTATTAAAATTTCTACATACACATTCTCTCATTTATATAAATATAAAAGTTAAAAGTAGTTTAAACGAAGGTGGTGGTGTATAGAAATAGTGTAGGTCTAGTAGAGTAAAGCGAGTGGATAGGAGACTTAAAAGCGATTGTAATAGCGTAACAAGGGACGTCGGTATATAGAATAAGTTTATTGCAAAATGTTCAGGACGCACATCTATTAATACTGATAGGCCTTAGCAAGTCTTATCGTGTGGTGGTGTGGGTGTTATCAAACCAGGGTGTGTCATAAGGCTGTGGATGCTGGGTATAACTACGGCAGCAGCAACAGCAGCAGGCGGTGGCGCGGAAAGTTAAAGCGAATGAGAGTAGAGAGCGTTAGATTGGCGACCGGCTGCCGCCGTACTCCCTATCCTAGTCTACCTGTATCTATATATTTATATATATTATATATACATATGAACAACGTGACTGTCAGCCTCCGCACGAGGCGATCCGGATCCGTTCCGTTTCGTTATTTCCCTCTTGCTCTTGCTCTTTCTAAAACTCTTAGCATATATTAATGCAATGTTTGCTGAATAAAGTTAATAAAACTTTTGTTTATAGTTGTGTATTGCAGATATGTGAGTGTGCGAACCTCTGTTTAGCTTGCAGTACATGTGTGTCAATTCCACAGTCATGCTCTTTACTCTTTAGTCCTCGCCAGGATTTAGCTCGACGACAAAATCCCAATGGGTTATCAGGATGACCTCTCGCTGGTCGCCTTCCTAGCCGGACTTGAAACTAATATATCCACACATGTGGCTGAATTATATATTTTACGATTGTTGAGTCGTAAGACATGTCGGTTGTAAACTTTTTTTTTCAATTTTACAATCACGTAGTAAAGGATTTTTTGGCGCGAAAATTCACTGTTGCCGAGTAGTCGAATATTTTAATGGGAAAGACTCGAGTAATTATATTACCTGTAGTTTTTTTTTTGTTATTGATGAATTACAATAGACAAGTTATGTGTAGGTATGCATTATTAGCGGATGGTAAAATGAATGAAATGATAAAAATACGGGTTTGAAAGTAAATGGGTTTGAAAGAAGATGTAGGGTGGAGACATAAAAGTTATCGTGAGTGTACGTGGGTATAAATGTTGAAGACAGAAAATGCGTCGTTGTTGCCGGTTGTTGTTGATGTTGTTGTTGTTGTTATATAATAAGAGGAATAATTATGCAGATCTTGGTATCTCGGTAACATTTACCTTTAGCCTGAATAATAATCGCGATGCATAAGCCAATGGGTAAAGGGAGTACAAGGGATCGCGAATAGCGTCGAGGCGTTAGGTCACGCATATCGTACGTACATGTTCACACAGTTCTTATAAATACCTATATCTATATATCTATATATCTATATAAATACCTGCATTAAATATACTAAATACCTATAGATGTATTTATATTAACCGGAAGATTAAAAGGTATCGTTGCATAGACGTTACAAGAGTCTGTAGCAATCCAGTGGTAGTGGTATTATATCGGTATTATATCGGTACTATATCTCAGTGTTGTGAATAACTAGCACGCATAGAAAGTACGCCCACCGGTCTCTGTTGGTCTCTGGTGGTCTCTGTGACACGATCTCACTGTCTAAGTCGCTTCTTGTAGCATTACATATTACACACCGATTGTATCGTGTCTCGAGACGATCGAGATCCAGATGAAAATGTCTCGGGTATCGTTGGCTAGCTTGTGAAATAATAATTCGAGCCTTAAGGCCTTAATATAGTTACCAACTTATTTCATATATATAAATGCTTGTGGGCTTTGGTGTTATTGTTGCGTGAGACTAGACCCTCGAGCTTCTATAGAGTACAGTATAGTATACCAAGACCAAGTACTTGAGCTGCCCATTCTGGCTATTCATCATTCGAGACTTCGAGTGACATCAAGGCCGGTGGCTATCGTTACTTATCGTCAAAATGCATTAGTACGTCTGTTCCTACTGACATTTCATTTAATTCATCGTAATCATTATTTTTCTATCTATTATTATTATAAGTAGAAAAAAATATTCATTTTGACTTTTAGTTTGAAAAAAAAAAAAAAAAAAACTTTTAAATCCATTAAATAAATGAACCCCAAAAAATGTTATTTCCGGTTTAAAAATGAAACTTTCAGCGCATTAACATAATTTCCGCATTGGGAAGTTATGATAAAAAATAAATTTCTAATATTTAAGATAAAAGAGCGCATAAATAACCGATTGCGTAATTTCCTTGAGCTTATCGGACGGAAGAGGGTCGGCGAGTTTGTAAGGCCCAGGACTTGAGGCTAGGCAGCATAAGCTAAGTATAAGCTAAGCATAAGCACCAGTGATACAGTAATACAAGTAAAGCGAAAAGCGACACAAGACAGTACTGAGTGCAGCTGAGATTCGAGTCCGAGAGCGTGTTTAGTAGTAGTGTAGGCGGTTTATATTGCGAGTCTGTGTAATATATACCTCTACTACTCAAGAATACACAAGTAAAGTCTGAGTTTGTCTGACTCTGACTCTGAGCTGGGCTGAGCTGGTATCGTTCTTTACTCTTTACTCTTTACTCTTGTGTTGTTCGAGTATCGAGTGCGCTCATACTCAGTGGACTACTCAGTACTCTAGACTACACAGGCAAACATACGCTATACTCCAAGCGGTAAAAGGAATTTAGCCTTATAAATCAGCAACATGACTGCGCTCTGTGCCACACCTTTCCCTTCTTGGGGCAATCACGAGTCGTCACCGGTATCGACAACATCCCCGTCGACTTTTACGTCTAGTTGCCTCGCCGCCGCAACGACCAGCCAGATAGTCTTTGGAAATTTTACTCGGCACTGAGCTCTGCTTAACTAAAACGCCGGACTCTACTCTTAGCTTTGTTACGTGATGACCCCCAGGGAATTACATTGATTTGTTACTCTCGGTACTTCAAATTTTTAATATTTTTTTTTTTTTTTTTTTTTTCATACAGCAATTTCACTTTTATTACCCATAAACAAAAGTCAAATTAATAGACAAAATCAAAACGAGAGAAAAAAAAAGTCGTTAATCTTTTTTTAACTATATCTCATAAAATATATGAGATAAATATATATTGTGTATGGTCATTGGAAAGGGAATTTAATTTTTAGCAATTTCGGTCTCTTTAAAAAATACCGTAAAATCAATTGTTTGAAAGTTACTGCCGTTTAAATTAAACGATAAATTATTTATGTAACAAATTAATCATATTGTTAAGCCAAAACTTTTATTAGCAATACCTTAATAAGTATATGATAAAAGTATACGTAATATATGATCGTTGAAAAGGTAATTTAATTCTCTACAACTTTAGTATGGGGTATTTATAGCCTAAAATCGACTGTCCAAAAGTTACAACCGTTTAAAAAATTAGGCAACATTTTTTTCCAAATACTTAAAATGGCCATATTTGAAAAACTATTGACCCTAAGATATTTATTACTAAAACAAAAGTTGTAGGAAATTGAATTTCCTTTCCAAAGACCATAAACAACGTCTATTTATCTTCATTAGTTACCAAGATATCGTTAATAAAAATTAATTATATATTTTCTAAAAACTGAAACAGATAAAAATATCACATATAAATATTTTATAAAATAACTCAGATAAATAAATACCCACTGTAATGTTTATCTATTTAACCAATGAAACAATTTGTAAAGTTCACGGGTATGCGTTTTCTAAGCAAATTCCGTTCCCAGGAATCCCGCGAATCCAACAAATTATTTATCTTATAACTTTTAAGTGAGCAAATAAATTTGATAATAAATAATTTATTATTTAAATTTATATTTAACATCCTGCTCTGGCAATACATCAGATAAGTTACAAGTAAATGGGCATAGAGATCGTTAATGCTCATCACGATGATTTAAATCGATTAATAGTCGATTGGAAGCTCAATCAAAATTCCGTATGCGACAACGCGTATTCGTACCCAACAAATATATACTTTCTTATAGACACTCTTGTAATGTAAGATACTCTCGCAAGAACGATGTACATACAATGAATTTCATGAGGTAAGAAACGCGATGAACGTAAATCTTGACAGAACCAAGACCAAGACCAAGATCTGGACTTTCAGAACAACTTGAAGACGATAAAGTTGAGGCTCAGTCTCAAGATATTTAACTTGGTATTAAAAAACTATATATATATTTAACTATAGATATATATAATAACTTATAGATGCAGGTATTTAAACGAGAGCATGCCTCGCAGCATCGAAATACGAATAATAAAACACTGTGTTGGTATACGAGCGTCGGCGGTTTTGAGTTGTGTTTTATTACGCAATTGCGATTAGTATGATGAAAAAAAAAAAAAAAAAAAAAAAAACAAATTAAAGAAAACGATTTGTTTTGATAAATTGTCTTTATTTATCATGTTCTGTTTTCATCGAATCCAATCATTTACTCAAGTATCTGGAGTACAATCAATTTACTTGAGTAATCATGATCAGATATTTATGAGGTTAATATATTGATGGATTAAAAAATATAATGTGCAGGATAAAATAATGCAACACGATTTTTATCGCACCTTTATCAAGACTAGATTATATTTGGTAGTTTACTTTTTTATTTTTGTTTCGGTGGTTTAGTTACTTTTTATTTATACTCGGATCATTTATTATTTTTTTTTATGAGCTTTTGAGAGTTTCATTAATCATCAGCAGACAAGGTTCGTCAGTACCGACACGTGCTGTTTAAATTACTACCACGAGAATTAATATACTTTTTCGACTATTTAAATATTTAACAAATGAATTTTTTTTTCTTATCTTGTTATAGTTTCATTGAGGTCGGGGATGGGGAAGATGGGGTATCCCCTGTTTTATAAATTTTCAAAAATTTCTTTTCTTCTTTTCTAGGGGATCCCACCACAAATCCCCAACGAAAATACAAACTGATAAATGTATTTGAATAATAATAATAATAATAATAATAATAATATCAAAGTGAGAGTAAACACTCTGACGGAGCCGCGTAGGAGTAAAAGTACCGAAAAAAAAAATTCGGTCTTAATTAATACCGCGTTGTCGAGTCAAGTGGTTAGAAGTATCTAAAACCTGTCCGATGATACGGCCAAGGTGTCTCTCGTCTCACGTCTATCACCCGTCTAATCACACCCATACAAACACAAATAAATAATAAAGTATTAACTATTTAAGTACAAGCTCAATAGCAAATCATTCGGCGGAATGACGACACTAATCTCCAAGCCTTGATGGACTCACCACGCCTTTCTCAGCCCAGGGGCATCTGTTTTATAATATAAAACCGCATTATATTATAAAATATCCAGACTAAACATCACCAATATTTCTCTATACACTAATTTTTTTATTTAATATATTTTTAATTCATCCTCCGTCTAGCGGCCTGGCTAATTAATCAATTCACTTTTTTTTAAACCCGTATTTTTAACAGCGTCGACAAAAAATAATAACAGCCTGTACCTCGTTCACATCAGGAAGATCCGGGACACCTTGAAATAGAAGAGTCATCTACTGAGATCTATTCAGCCAGCTCTTACATAAATATTTATGCGATTGAACTAGTTAACATAGCACACTACACATATATACATCAACAAGTATACATATATAAGTAATAACTTGAATTAACATACTGAGATGATTTCTCACGTCTTGGTGATGATATTACAGCAATATTCCAATTAAATATGATCTCTAGGCCCTCAAGATATCTTCTATCCACTCATTCACTAATAAAATATACTCATATATATTTTATAAAATACAAAGTTTTCTCACAGTGATGATAAAAAAGTTAAAATCGCAATGAATTTATCTGCGGCGATCGCGATAAATAATATATGGAATTAATAAACTGAATATTAAATGCGCGGATCAGGTTAATATTTAAGTTGATGTTATTATATTCATTTATAAGTTACAAGTATTTTTACTATTATTATTATTGTGATGTTATTTGCGCATGTGGGTGCGACCGGGAGGCCTTCGAGATCATGAGAAGACATTAGAGTGATTAAATACGAATAATTGTCATTTGTAACGCAAAACGCAATTTGTATAGATGCTTGGGCTCATCAAGTGTGATATATTTGTTTATAAATAGTTTATGCATGAGGATGCTGACGGTGATGAAACATACATATTGATGACGAGCGAGGGCAGATCGATTTCCGCCGATTAGCTTAACGTCTCAGATAATTATATGTTTTTATGTGTAGGCAGGGCGTCGCTTCAAGGAAATTTAAGTTATTGTTGAAACGTGAAAAAAAAAGTCCGGAAGATACTGATGCAATTTTCACTTTATTTACTCAATATTTTCAACAACTTGAATCCGTACTGTTAATATTTTTTTTTATCACCAATTTCGTAAAAAAATTTCCAGATGTGCATTTTTTATTTCTACTTAATTAAGAAATTCTTTTAACTTATTTAGCAGCAGCAGCAGCAGCAGTAACTCAACATTGGCCATAATTCAAAATGAATATAATGAGATTACAAAGAGAAATGGCCGAGGCAGAAATAAAATAATGAAGATGACCAATAAGAATAAGAAGAAGGAGGCGAAGAAGAATCAGCTCCCACTTAACGCACGGAAGATATAACGGAATAGATGTCGACAGGCTCGTAAGTCTTAGTCTCACAAACGGGGTCGATTCATGATCATCGGTAATGCCTGATAAGCCACACCGCATGCACACATGCACAGCATGCACACCATGCCCAGTGTGTGCTGTGGTATTCGAAAAGCGCGGGCATGCAACAGATCCTCGCTATGCTTCTATGTACGATTATTCTACTCAGTAACTTATTTTACGGTCCCTCTTCCCCGCAGCCTTCCTTCCACAACTAAGAACTAGAATTCTCGATGCTTATCACACCTCGAACCGGAGCTTAGGCGTGTCCTCAGGATGGCCTTTCTTATCGCGATAACTCTCGAGGACATCTCGTTGAGCAAGTCTCACTCAGCATTTGTTGTTAACTCTGATGGTGCTGATGCCGACGCGGACATGGGCATCGACTCCACCCACTATCATCTACATTTTATTATTTAATTACAGCAATTAAATTTATCATTATCGGTACCATTACTTTTCCCCGAGATCTATTAATCTATTAGCCTTTTTTTTTTTTCATCACGAGCGATATCACGCGTTAGCAATTAAGTCCAGTTGTCAATATCACACATTGGCTGTAAAATAAATATATAAATAACTTTTAAGTATGATATCTACGGCAAATAAATAAAATAATTGACATTGGGCATTAATAAATACGAAATAAATCAAAAGTTTCTCAGAGACGCCAGTCGATGATGTCTTCAGTCATATTTATTATTATTTTAAATAAATATATTATAAATATCGATGGATACACAAGACTGATGGAGACAAGTGAAGTACGTGGGCCGTTAACTCCTACCGGTTTTTAATCAGAAGTGAAATGCAATATATATTATTTATATATTAAAAAGGGCATCGGACTTTTTCTGATCTTTAGAAAGTTTCTCGGAGCAGCCTAATCCGATCTAGGCGATACAAAGATCTAGACCAAAAAAGTAAAAATCATCGCCGCTAATTACAATAAACAATATAATTACTTGTTTATATAATAAAATAATATTGAATAAACAAATCTTTTGTCGACTGAACAGTGACTGTCATTAGGTCACAGTAGAGTCGAAAAACCGTTTAATATTAATCCTGTAATAAAGAGAAAGGCTCGGCACACCTGATTTGTATGTTACTATTTCAAGTAAAACTAAAAATTATCATGAGTCATTAAATCGTGAGCAAAAGTATATAGAAACAGAAACAGAAACAGAAATATATATATATATATTATCTTTAAAAGACACCCCGTCGTCCATTTGTGCTCAACATTTCTCTCATTGAAATGCACACCATTGGGCATAACAGAGCACACCAGCTAAGAGGTTTATCTTTTCGTTTCGCGTTTGGCGAGACGTTAAAACGCCCACGTTGGGGTAAAATCTCAACCGAGTCAAGTTTAAAGCCACCTTAAACATCTTGAGACATTAAATCATGTGTGTGATAAATGCACACCGATCTATACTCTATCCGATGAATTTTATTTTAAACCTAAAAGAGCTAATGTAATGCAAGCTCGGGTGTGTATTTATAAATAAGCTGAGAGAGTGTAAAACGAATTCAAAAGAAAAAAGAAAATAAAACAAACGAGGATGGTATGGGTGTTATTTTAAACCCGTTTGTACAAACCGTGGGCTGAAAAGGTGAATTCACAAAGGTAATGAATAGCGACCCCTGCGATACTTGTATTAGACGAGCGTAGGTGCATAGAATGAATGCAGATACATTTAGTGTATCAATGTATCAGTGTATTAATGTACGGACGTACTTAGTAATACAAGTGAAGTAAGTGAGCAAGTATAGTACTGAGGTAGAGGTAGAGGTAGAAGTAGAGGTAGAGTCTATTTGAATGGCCGGATGACACGGAGGTGTTTAATGGCACTCAAAACGTACCTCGCTGTTGCACTACTCACTCGCTACTTTAACGGCTCTGTACTCTATGTAGTGTGTTGGAACATTATAACACTTACAAATGTAAAACTCACTTCTGCTGTCTCGCTTCTGCTTTAGCCCCCGTGACATCGCTACTGTTTGTAATAAGATACGATTATGAATGAACTTTATGTTATGAATGGCGCTACATCATTTTATACTCAGACTTATCTCATTTCATTTTGCGCTGCACAATGACTCTGCGAGCTAATTAAGTACATTTACATGAGTATATTCTTGATGGAAACTTTTGTTATTTTTAAATTTATCACGTGACGTTTGAATTGAAGTAAAATATGGACCGCCCAGTTTTGATGCAAAAAAAAAGTGATAAGGGCAGAACAGGACCTCTGGAGAATGAAAAATAAGTATTTTTTATGGACTGCGGTGAATAAAAATTTCCTTGAAGGAGCATTGATGTAACTGGGCGGAAGAACAAAAAATATTAAATTCGCGGATCTATTATCATTTAATGAGCGATAAATGTCAGAATGCATAACAGCAATAATAATCAAAATAATAATAATAAATTTATATATACGTATATAACTGTACTGGGATCGGTATTAACGGATAATCCGGGGCGAGATATCTGCAACCGGTCCTACGTTTTATAATACGTATACATAAAGATAAATCTAAAACTATACCGATACATCTTTTATTTACTCGGTGGAACTCCTAGGAAATGCAATGGTGTGTGCTACAGCTAAGCATATGAACACCATCAGTGCAGTCCATACCCGTTAGTCCTCTACTCGGTACAGGTAAATATAAAGTAGTAGAGCCACACCAGAGTAGCCCGATACGAGTCTGAGCCCGAGTCTCACCGGATAAAACTCTCTCGGACAAAGTTAATAAGCAATATCGTTCTGCCGTCGTCGTTACCACTAGCTTATACTCTCTCCCGACTATACTTTTATGTACATATCTATCCGTATCTTAACATAATAGCTCGTATAATCGGCCAGTGTTTAACACTGCAATCGCGGTTTCAGATCGCTTAGTCGTGATTAATCGAAGGTCATGAATTTTATTATTTTTTTATGCTGTCTCACTATTCTAATTCATTACAATTATAACCGATATATGCACATATATATATTTACATTTATTTTTTAATTATACAACACTTGTACACGAGTAGTGATAACATATTACAGTGAAAGCTACAAAAAAATTCAACAAATCATCGTTCAGATTAAACCGTGCAATATAAATTAAACTTTAATTACCGATATCTCACAAAGTATATCTGATAAGTATTTACTGTATGAGGTCATTTTACAGGAAATTTTATAATCTACAACTCGAGTACTCTTGAAAAATACTCTAAATCCAATTATTTACAAGTTACGTTTGTTTTTAAGATTTGAATTATTTTTTTTCAGTACACATTCATTTTTTCAAGGACTTAAAACGGCTATAGCTCAAAAACTATCAATTTTACGGTATTTTTTGTTGAAACAAAAGTTGTAGAAAATAAAATTTCCTCTCTAAAAACCTCTAATGATATTTATTTATCTCAATCAGTTACGGGGATATGATCAATAAAATAAATGATTTGACATAACTGAGCTATAAATTTATGAATAAATGTCGCAAAGTGACGGATAAAAAAAAAAATTCCAGTGACTTTGGTTTGAATAATATTTACGGAAGGTATTTTATATAGAGTGGACGGTCGGATGATATGAGTGATCGTAAATATGTGGAATAAATTTTAGTGCCACTGTCGAGACGAAGAGACTGAAGCAGAAGTAGAGGACACACGAGGTCTCAGAGTAGGCAGAGATAGAGATAGAGGTAGAGGCAGAGGTAGAGCGCGTTTTCTACATAACAACAAAGTAGTTGGTTGAATAAGCGTGTTTATGTTTGATGTGTATAAGTGCACTCGTATATCTGTAGAAACGATACGCGGATGGCAGGAGTGAAAGGCCCACGCCCGTGCCTCGGGCCTCTCGACAAGGGCGACTGGACCTACACAACTGCCGGGACCAGTAACGATCATACCTTTCTCTCTTTACTTACTCATACTCAACAGTACATACACTATTACATTTACTTCTTATCTGCTTTGTACTTCAGCTGATGCCTATTCCAAGTTTCCAAAGAGGATTTACTGCTGAATTATCATTTTTTACTCCTTTAATTCATTAGATAAGATTATCTATACTTATATCAAATTAATCATCTATTTTTACTCCAAGCTGTTCATAAATTGATATTTTTACTTTTTCCAACTATCAATTTTTATAAGCCCAAAAAGGCCGGAAGCTATCTAGGCTGAAATATTGACCGATAACTAGGTCTAAAAATGGTCGAAAACTTAAAAATTTTTTGTTTTGTAATGAGTCGCTAGAAATTATCGGCCTTTTCCAATGAAATTATTCGACTTTGGCATTGATTCGCAGTTGAAATAATCGTTTAGTCACTTGAGATTAAATTTAAGGACAACTGTAAGCTACATAATGATAATGATAATAATAATAAGAGTAAAAACAAGAGACATAAATAAATAAATATATATAAGGGATACAAGAACTGATGACTAGTACATAGGATCGAATAAAGTTTATCGCTAGCAGCAAATGTAATGTGTCTAGTGTACAGATGGTAGTGTGTTGCTGCGTTTTGACGGTTTATTCGCGCGGATATCTGCTTACAAGCACCAAGTACTCTCAAGTCAACAGTTAGTTATCACCTGGTACCTCCTCCACCTCTTTCATGCCTCTAGGACTCGGACACTTTATTACCGCCTCTTAAACTGTCGTATTGTTTTCCGCGGGCGAGATGACGGCTCAATCATTTTTCTCATTAATCAATCAATTAAATAAATAAATTATTTTTAAAAAAAATATTATTAAATTGTAGGCATTCAAATACTTCGAGAAATTTTAATAACTCGTTTAATAGCTTGTTAATTTTTTCAGGTTGATATCGATTTAAAAAAAATACCGAGTATTTTTAACTGAAATACTTGAGAGCAATTAATTTATTGAAGTGGAATATAAAAAGTTAATTATTTTAAGAATGCGAGTAACATGATAGATGAATAAATGAAAATAAAATAGATAAACTAAGATGATCGCGTGCACATTATACATGTATTGTCGTGTGTGACCACAAGGCGTGGCTCGGTACGAGGAAGCAGCTTCTCTAGATACCTATAATGTTTTTATTTTCTCGTTACTTGCAATGATTCTTTCTCTGTATCTTCCATTACATTCTGTACCGTAACCAACTCTTACCCTCAATGCAACATTCTTTGCCCTCAGTAACTGTAAATATTATTTATTCAATGCCAATTACATTTTTTGTAAGAAAAATTTTAAAAATTAAACTTCACAAATTTAATCAAAATTTTTAACTCACATTTCACATATCAACTGTCCAAATATCATTAAACATATAAGCAAAATATATGTTATATATGTCCGTTGGAGAGGAAATTTAATTTCCTACAATTTTTGTCTCATTACAAAAATTTTTAAAATTTTAAATTTTAAAATTACAGCCATTTAAACTCTCGGGTAATTTTTTTTTATTTCAGAACTTTGAAAGACTCTATCGTTTGAATTATTGATTTTAGACAATTTTTGAAAGAAACAAAAATTGTAGGAAATCAAATTTCCTATCTAAAAACCATACATGATGTCTACTTATATTAATTAGTTGCTGATATATTAAATGAATGAAAATATTTCTATCAGAAATTTGAAACTAGTAGAAATATAATTTTTTTTTTTTATTTTGAATGGTAAAAAAAAAAAGAGCTGATAAATATTCTGAGACGGAATCCTCAAAGTATCGAAATAGAACGTGTCTGATTGGCAAATTGATTATCTACTTACAGAAACTATTATAAGTTATAATAAATTTATGTATAAGGTATAGTATTATGGCTGGAGGTATTGCGCAGGTAGCTTAGAGTCACTTACGCGAGAAAGAGAGATACTCGGGCAAGGCGGTTTATAGCAGCTATACCAACAGCGGCAGCTGACTCGGTTGAGGGCGAGGCGATCGCGGGAACGTCTTCGCGATCGCGTAACCGTCCCGATTCTCACGTACGTCGCGAACCCGTATATATACACTTATTACATGGGGATTCTATCGCCAAAGTTTATCTCAAGACGAGACTTTGTGTACTACACTCGATTGAGGATAATGTAATGTGTATATACATATACATATCTACATGCCGACTACTCGGTAACGTCATGAGTACGCTGTACTCTTCGCCGTAGGTTCACATCGGGGTTTCCTATTGCTCTGAACTTAGTCATTTTTTAAATTCCCTCATTACATCATTCAATACTATTTAAAACGATTCGATAATTTCATCTAATATTCACTTCATAGCCAATTTACATTCAAGTTAACGTGCAATAGTATTTTAAAAATAAATTTTTACCGGAATAGTAATCAAAAGTCTATTATTATTTTTTTTTTATGAGCTGACTGAATAGTTATCGTTAAACAAGCTTTTAAATTTTTTAATTACAAGTGAAACCATACACGTAATGTGGGTAAGTACTGTCGTAATGTAGTATAAATAAATAATTATTGATAGCCGAATTTTTTTTTTTTTTTTTTTTCCGGGTTTTCCACTCTAGAATTATCAAATAAACATTAAAATTTTTTAACTACAAATTTAATGACGTGGAAAAAAAGTAGTAATGTAAAGTTTAATATTCCTATTTCTAAAAATAAAAATGTAAAATTTATCTAAAAAATAATTTTGTTGATTTGAGAATTTGGTCGACATTATCACTAGAGAGAAAATAAAAAAAAAATGAGTTAAAAATTTAGATGATAAAACGGGTATTATTATAATTTAGTAGACTCACTAGTTTACTCATAAAAATGAGCTATTGAAGAACTTTCGACCTGCATTAAAATAAAAACCCAATGAGCTTATCGGAAATAGTCACGCAAGTCCAGTAGTATTGAAAAACTAAAGCAGGAGATTTCTCATTTGCACGTTATCACTTGAGCAAAGCATAAATACAACGTGCCCACAAATCTCAATGACCATCCATTTAAATCCCATATCCACACTTATAAATACCTTGAATAAGGCTATCACTAGATTTAATTCTCTCTATAATATATAAATACATGGGCCGATTAAATATGTACCTAGCTGAGACTACAACTATTTCAGCGTGTGCGTTTCATCTAAAAAATCCTCATACGGCTTGAAGAAACTTACCGACCTGTTACACATACACCGTTAACGCCCGATTCAACAACATCATCACTCTTGGTGTCTTATCACTTCTACGAACCGTGTGCAATGCGTGTTCTCGTTCTCCTAGCATCTCATTTAAATATTTTTTTACAATCCCTTTATTTGTTTTGTCAATATATGCTTTACAGCCTACACAACACGCTAAGCCTACTTTCAAAACTGGTTACACAGCAAAATATTATTTTTAACATTTATCAAAATTATTGCACACCGCGTGTGGTGTGCAGTGTGCAAAATTTAATAATCACCATTATTTAATTTTGTTGACTTAAGTTTAAATTAAATTAAACATTAAGTAATTATAAATAATGGGTTTCGATAGCAAGCCCTGACTAGCGAGTACATTATAAGGCTCCAGTGGATTGATGATAAAATTATGAGCTTCTGATGAATAAATTCTGGCTTAAAGACGAACCGCCTGGTTGGCTCTTTTCTCTTAGGATCCTAGCCCAGCAGTAAATAGTCGAGTGCCACGACTTGACATCAGTGACCTCTGGCGTTTCACGATACATCAAGAGGTCACTGGAGGTAAGTCGGGATCGCTACTTGCGCTGGCACGAAACGCAAATCTGACGGATTAATCGCCTCAAGTGCGAATAAGCTCCTGATTATCGATACTTTTTATTGTATTATTATAATTATTGCTAATTTCAGATGCTCTAAGTATCACCGAGCTGATCAGCTCATTGTTTTGTTATTACTCAGCTGTTACTTACCGACATTAATACTGGCTTTTAAATTTACTCACGGAAATATAATTATTTTTTTTTTTTTTTTTAATAGAAAAAAAATCCCGGTAATTATTAAATATTTTAATTAATTATAAATGGCTGTAATAGCAATTAAATATATTTTATATAAATAAAAATTAAACACGAAGCTTCGCGTGATGCTAATAAAAAAATATTATTGATGAATTAAAATTGATTCTACAGGATATATAAAAGACCGACCGCTTCAGAAGCAGTTCACAGTAAAAATAAAATAATTTAAAATGTACAGAAATATTATTAATATATTATTAATTTTCATTGCACTGTCGGTTAATATCAATGCCGAACAAGTACCACTGGTTGAATTATCTGCTGGTGATACAATTGATGTAAATTATTTTAATTCAAAGGCAGCTGACCGTATTGGAAATATATTCAACGGTAAAAGTAAAAATAAATTTGTCAAAAATGATGATTACGCGGATCATATTAGGTTATTTAAAACATCTTGTAAGCCCCTTGAGTTTTTAAAGCAGTATTTGTATCCAGAAATAACTATAAATTACGAAGAATTTGATCCACTAAGTACATTTTACGATGGAAGTAAATTAGAAGACATTTTTGGTATCGATAAAAAATATATTAACAGTAATTATTTATATGGAATTGTTAAATTATGCAAAATAACAGGTGAACAATATATGGCCACTGAAGTAATTAATGAAAATGATTATTCATTAATTAGTAACTACGTTAATTATAGACTCCGATTCAACGTAACCGGTATTTTAAGATTCAAAAAAAATAATGAGACCCATTACGTGTCATCAATTACCACCGGAGATTGTCTACTACAAGTGAGATATAAATTATTATTATTATCATTATTATTAGTGGGTTGCAGTGTACAGTTTCTGAAGACCTTTTGCCTTTTTGAATGCCTTTTTAAGGAGAAGAGAGAGAGCTTTTGCCTTTCCATTTGAATCTGCTTTTTTATTTCCTGCTTTTTTCTGACGCCCTTCCTACTTTTGCGACTAAGGACATCTTACTATGATATATAGCACATACCAATAATAAACAATGAATTTTGAACTTATTGTTTAATTGAATTTCAGGTTTTCGTAAATAATGCTGGAGTTTGTGATCAAGTTGATGAAAACGAATCGATAATGAATAAAAATTATTTGTTTGAATCTTTTGTACACAAAAGCCGCGTAATAACTGCCAGCAATAACAGTGGGTTGGAAATTTGGATGAATAATTTTTTGGACTCTTCGGAAAATTCACTTTTTACTTTTTGTCATTTCCCAAGATTAAATCAACTAGACATTCTGAAAGATATAAAAAAACACTATGTTTTTGGAATAACACTGAAGTCGTTGCCAAAATTACCAGAGCCAAAATTATCAATTGATAGTGAAAAAATATCATGGATAAATTTAAAACCAGGTGATGTTCTTGGTGCTGGAATACTAAAATACAATGATGGTGTGAAAATAATCGATAACCTTCTGACATATTTTGCTGATTATCCATCAACGCCATTTACTTCGGTCATTTACACTGATTGCCGCGAGTTCAATGGCATTGATACTGTAAATCTTGAGATTTTCAAAAATCAATCAGACACCGAAGACCATAAAATTTATTACAAAGTGAATAATTTTGATGAAATGGTCAGACGCCATGACTATGGAGTCGATCGTTTATATTTGAATAGTAATTTCAAATGCATGAAAGTAACTATTTGTTCTCGATTTGAAAAAAATATATTGGTTTTGCCTTTGCGTATAGTTACTTTAGGACCACAACTCAACAATTCAGAAATTTTTTATAACGAAGATATTGTTTTTCGATATATGAAAGAAAATGAAAGCTATTATGTTGCTGAAACAGAAGCCGGAAGTTGTTTGTTTCAGGTAATTTATGTTTTTCAAATAGTATATTACATACCAAGGGAGGAAATTAGGACATTCCAGTCTGCATGTATAATTGCCTTCTTGAGCCGAAGTTGAGGCTGACAAACAGGCGCACTGGGATATCCTACTTCCCTCCCTTGGTATGTAATATACTATAATCTTCGCTAAATAATTAATTTTATTTTAGGCATTAATATACTTCACCGAAACTATTTATGAAGAAGAAAAAGCCCACCCTCCGCAATTACTTGTACACATAGGCCGAGTAATAGCATCAAATAACGATCGCACTCTTGAAGTTTGGGCGAAAAATTATATAAATGATTTGTCAGAAGATTCAAAAAAATCTCTTTGGGATGTAGTTAAAAATCCCATAGCTACAACGACTGTTTTTTATAGACTTAATCAGAATAATAACTCTCTTATAAATGTTTATTTAGATAAAGTGTATTAACTGCATGATTTAATTAAAAAAAAAAAAAAAAACGAGTTTAATTTTAAAATCGCGGCATTAGTAATTTATCATAAATATTCAGTTCTAAATTAAACAATAATTAAATAATTACCAATAAAATAAAAAGTTATATTTATATAAAAAAAATGTAAACTTTTTAGTGTAATAAAAATAAATAATTACTAAAGATATGAAAACACTTATAGATTTAATTATTAAAATTTTCAATAAAAGCCCGCCGTTAATAAAATATTAATTAACAAATTAAAGCTTTAGAATAACTCAGTGAAAGAGAGTGATTTTGAAAATGTATCGGGTAACTAATAAAATTTCTCTAGTTGTCAATATTATTGTGAGTATTACTGCACTACCTTTAGATACTGATCCAGAGCCACTGATTAAACTATCTGTTGGTGATGTTGTTAACATAAAAAAATCTAATTTAATTACTACAGAAATTTTTGACAATATATTCAACGGCTTCGATGGCTCAAAGTATATCGAGAAAAAAAATTATATTAATGATTATGATGATAGTTTATATACAATATCGCGGCAACTCTGTGTGCCCTTTGAGGCTTTGACGCCATATCCACCAGAACTTTTTTTTAATGAAGAAAATCATAGTTACAAGTCAGATGAGTTAAATAATATAAATGTTGTGCGAGATAGAACTTTTGGGATTCCTATATATTACCTGAAAATAAAAGAGCATAAATATGGAATGGTTAAATTGTGCAAAATAATTGAAAGACAAAAATTGAACATTGACTTTATCAACAAAAAGGATTTTAAAAATATTAACGAAAATACAAATTATAATATTCTGTTAAACAAGACGGCTGTTTTCCGATTCAAACGAGACAGTGAAACGCATTATGTATCATCTCTTACCACCGGAAATTGTCTATTTCAGGTAATCAAAATAAAAAAAAAAAAATCTGAAAACCTATTGACCCTGCGGGCAAATCCTAAAATATTTTTCTGTTTTTGAGCTTAAAGAACTCGAAAACGTTATTATTAGTAATTTCCATTCGGAAATAGTCAGAATAGCGTTCTAGGATATCAAAATGTCGAGATCTAATATAAACTCGATTTTTGGATATCTTACTGAAATCAATAACTTTCCTTGTTTGAAAATTTAAAATTTTCATAGTGGGAAGTTAAATAAAAACAATTATTGTGTTTAATATTACTAATATACATTTGAATTCTAGATTCACATAAACACGCCAGATTATTGTGCCAAGGACAATGCTAGGAATTCAATAAATATAAACGGTTTTTTTGAGCATTCATTTTACAAAAGTCATATTATAAGTGCCGGTAATGATGTTGAATTAGAACAGTGGATAAATAATTATTATTTTTCGCAAAATAATGTCTACTCTTTGGATACTTTTACAAGGTTAAAGTTGGGCGATAGAATAAATTTGACAAATGAAATGGAAAACGATATTATTATTGATATCGAATTGAGTTCGCTGCCCGAATTGCCACAATTCAATGACATTGCTATTAAAAAGCAACTGAAACAAACGATTCAGATGAGAAAATTGATGGATATTAAACCAGGTGATATTTTGAATGCTGATGACTTATTTAATTATGAGTCAAATAACATACCAGTTGATAATATATTCCGTGAATCAATCGATTATAAAACAGAGCCATTTATTTCGATAACTTACAATTCTTGTCATGAATATAGTGAAAATTACGGGATAGAACTAAATACTAAGAACTATCAATCTTATTCAACGTCTCTGTTCGGAAATTACGATAAGCGAAATATATTTTACGATAAAGTAAAACGTAAATATTATGGCGTTCACCGTCAATATTTGACCATTAATTATTCGTGTTTGAAAATAACTATTTGCTCCCGATTTGAAAAACACGGATTAGATAATGTTTCAACAAAAATGATTAGAGTTGATGAAAGGTCGAAAAAAATTAAAAAATATAATATTTTTAAAAATAATGATATTGTATTGTGGATAACAAAAAATAATGAAACCCACTTTGTGGCATACACTGAAAAAGGGGAATGTCTATTTCAGGTATATTGATTATTAATTAAAATTATAAATATTACAAGTTATCAATAAGTTGGAAAAATTAAATAATTATTTATTGTACATTTATAGACATTAGTATATTCCACATCTAAACTTCCCAGAGCACCTGATGACGTAACTCTGTTAAATTTCATGAATCCTCCTGTTCATACGGGCTCAATAATAACAGCAAGTGATAATCATGATTTAGAAATTTGGATCAACGATTTGCTCGATGATGATCCAAGAGGACTTTTAAACGTAAACGAAAATGAAAAAGTTAAAAATTTTATATTTGACCGACTCGAAAATCAAATATCTGAAAGCACTACTTTAATAAATTTTTACTTAGATGAAATATATTAATTTTACATTGCATAAGGAGTGAGCTAAGTAAGTGTTTATACAAGAAGCACAATGTTTTTCACACGAGTAGTAGGTGCACACGCACGAGCGCCAGCAAGTGTTCAATGTGCACCAGAGACGAGTGCTAAGAACATTGTGTTTGACAGATAAAGACAACCCATGTGCTATGCACTATACTTTATTCAACGAATGTCTGTTTTTTGTGAATCATTATATCAGTCAAGTAAATCCTAAATCAGTTGGGATTTTATATGATATCCTAGTTCTTGGCTGCTTTCATCACTCGATTTTTATTTATTTTTTTTATTTTATTTTAATTAATAAAAAATAAACAACGTATTTATATATAGACACCGACATGGAAGTAATTAGATTGATTGAACTTTTGATTTAGTATCGAAATTATTTATTTTTGTAATAATAGTAGAGTTTGTTTTTGAGAACGATTGATAATGACATTACAGAAATATGTGATCGATAAATGGTTACTTAGGGTTTGCTATTCAGATATAATAAGGCGCGATAATCAGATATGCGTTTAATAAAAAAATATAATAAGTCGTAATTTATAATCAAGCGATAATTTTATACGACTTATAATTATCAATAAGCTATTTAATAGTAATTTTAATAATAATGTATAAAATATATATATTTGAAGTCACTGTATGAAAAAATATAATTTTAAAAATAAATACTTCGTTGTTATGGAACATGTCATCTTTTAAAAATAACTATTACCAATAACTGCTCGTAAAATTTACAAGAATATGTTTTATCATAATTGAAAAAAAAGTTAAAACTTTTTATATCTTACAATTTCAGCTTATTGCGTATCAAGTTGTCTTAGCAATTAACACGGTTTTATAATTTTTTAACAAATATAAAGTTACTCAAAGATTCAATTTATGTGAACAATGAACGCAATAATAAATAAAATTTATCTAGTGATAAAAATTATTTCATTTATTTCAATAATTATAAATATCAATGAAGCGGAAGACTTTACTGTAGGTGATACAATAAATACATTCGAGTCTATAAATTCGATAAATAAAGTAGCGGACATATTTAACGGCTTTGACGGATTAAAGTTTATTAAAGAAAAAAAATTTAATGATATTATTGATGATTACTTTTTGGTAGCCGATGAATTCTGCTTGACATTTGAATCTCTAAAACGTTTTTACTATCCACAAGTTTTTATCGATGGAAAAATATCAAGCAATACACCGTCAAAATTATTTAGTTACATGGATAATTCATTGAATAAATTTTTGGGTATTAATAGCAATTACGTGAATAATAATTTTTTCAAATATGGGATTGTTAAAATATGCAAAATCGTAGAAAGTAAAGATCTAAATATTGAGATTATCGACGATAAATATTTTCCAAATATCAATTCGGGTGCAAATTATAATATTTTATTAAATAAAACGGTTGTTTTTCGGCTGAAACGGGACTCTGAAACTCATTATATTTCATCTATCTCTACCGGAACTTGTTTGCTTCAGGTAAGAAAAGTAAATCTGAATTTTTTTTTTTTTTTTACAATACTTGAATTAGTTTTTATAATTCCAGATTTATATAAATGATGCTCATAAATGTATTACTAATGATGGTGATAAATCATTAAAGTATAAAGATAGTTTTTTTAAAAATCCAATATTCAAAGGTCACATAACAACTCTCAGTAATAATCATAGTCTTGAAAATTTTATCGACCATTATTATCTTATGAGTAATATTGACTATTCTCTGTTTACATTTCCACACCTAGCCCTTAATTATAAAGCAGATATAATTGACAAATTTGAAAACGATGCTATAGTGAGAGTTGATTTAAATTCCTTGCCTGAATTACCGCGACATACGAAACTGCTGCCGTCGAAAAATAAAACAAAATCAGTAGACATTGTTCCAGGCGACATATTGAATTTGGATGATTTACTTGATGATAAATCGACAAATATATCTATTGACAATGTATTAATTGACTCGAATGATTATTTGGCAGTGCCCTTTGTGTCATACAATTACACAAAATGTTATGATTTAGCTAAAAAAAATGATGTAAAATTAGAATTTAGCCATTATTTATCACCGGATAAATTTTTTAAGACTGATTACAAGTTGAATTATTTTGAAGAAGTAATGAGACGGAAATATTATGGAGTCGATCGTAAATATTTGGGTGATAGATATACTTGTTTGAAAATAACCGTTTGTTCACAATTTTTTAAGAAAAGATTGCATTTTTCTCCATTAACAATAATAAAATTAGATGAACAAGCTAAGGACAATACCAAATATAATATTTTTGAAAATAATAATATTTTACTGTGGTACACTAAAAACAATGAAACACATTATGTTACTCGTACGGAAAAAGGCGACTGTTTATTCCAGGTTTCTCTTTATCTAATTATCTATATAAAAAAAATTATTTAATCAACAGATTTGTTGTATTTTACGATATTTAATATGTTTTCAGGCGTTAATATTTCCGCTTGAACTTGAGTACTATGCAGACAAAACACAACTCAGCGATAATCCTATACACAAGGGTAAAATATTATCAGCAACCAATAACACTGAATTCGAATTTCGGACTGAATTATTTTCTAATAATGATCTCAGAGTTTTTATAGAAGCCAACAGTAATATTTTGTTTACCTTAAAAACTTTTGATGGATTAAATAAAAACGCTCTTACGAAGAATGCTTTAATAAATGTCTACTTAGATGAAATGTATTGAAAAATAATGTTCAAAATTTGTTCATCAGTTCCAAAACTTTTCAGTCTTTAAGCTCTGGAGTTAGGACTGCCCTACAAAGAAATATATATATATATATATTCAAAAATTTATGGAACATATATGTTTTGATATATATATGTCAACATAGATCTTGTCGTATATATTTCAAAATATATATGAACATGTACACAAAGTTCATCAAAAATATTTGTCTTTTGTCCGCATATATGTGCCAAATAATTTTTGCATATACATTTTTCTATGCGAGTGCTTCAAAAATTTTAATAAAATTATTTAAAAAAAAAAAAATCTACTTTATTAAATCCTTATCTAGAGAAAATCAGCTAAAAAATTAATTTACTACGAAATAAAATTAATTTTAAAATAATTTTTGAGTGACTAATGACACCTATAAAAATACGTTGACACGTATCAAATTAATTAATTGTTATCAAACAATAGCTTTAGATTTTTTTTCACAATCTTAAAGTTAAAAATAAATTACTTTATCTATTGCGACGTGTACTTTTTGTTAATGACAATAAAAATTCATCAATTGTCTACAATTTCTACAGTAAACTTTTAATTTAGTAATTGAAAAATGTGTGAAGCAAAAACTAAGTTGTCATTTTTTATAATTATTATTATTATTATTAGTATTACAATTGATGCTATAAATGTAAGTGCAAAAAATCAACCACTGGTAAATTTATCTGTTGGAAGTACGTTGAATATAAACAATTTAAATTCAAAGTCTGTCGAAATAATTGGTAATTTATTCAGCGGTACTGATAAAACTAAATATATTAAAAAAAACAATTATCCCGAACATTATCGTGGAATCACAATTTCAAAAGTTCCATGTTTGTCACTAGAATCATTAAAGTTATATAATTATTTAAAAATTAATGTTTATAATAATGGAGAATATTCATCTTACAACACAAAACTATCAAATAACATAAATTTTGGTATCCCTCAAGCTTTTATGCGTAATAATTATTTTTATGGTGTTATCGAAATTTGTCGTATTAAAAAAATCGATGAATTAAATATTAAAGTTATTGATGAATATGATTTTTTTAATATGGATACAGGTATGAATTATAATATTTTACTAAATGCAACAGCAATTTTTCATCTTAGAAATAATAGAGAAACACATTACGTATCATCTATTACCACCGGAAACTGTTTTTATCAAGTAAAATTATTATTTATTATAGAATTACAGTCGAATTCCATTGTCTGATTCCATTGACTTTAAATTTCCCCTCAATCTTGGCTCCTACTACAAGCAATACTGTCTCCAACTCAGTGTTACACATTTTTATCTGATTATGTGTGTTTATAAATGCATATTCATGTAAATAAAAAAGCGAATATGGGTAGTTTACTCTTTAAAGGAGAAAAAGCATTCGATAAGTCTGAATTTCCGGAAAATTTCCGCTTCTTTATCGACTCGCTATCAGACAATAGAATTCTACTGTACAGACAAAAATATATTTTTTATTATTACTAACCGATTGTATATTGTTTTTAATTTAAGTTTTATGTAAATGAAGAAAAATTATGCAACGTCAAGCGTTATTATTTTGACATTGACAAGATAAATAATTTTTTTGAATTTCCTTTGTACAAAAGTCATATAACAACTGCTAGTAGAAAAAAATTTATCATGAACTGGAGAAAAAATTATGATTTTTCAAATAATATTAATTATTCACTACACAAATTTTCTGGTTTGACACCAAACGATCAGTTAGACATTATAAATCGTCTTGGAAATGACGTTATAATAAGCCTTGAGTTAAAACCACTGTTCGAAATGCCAAAGACAGAAAAAAAACAAAAAGAATTGCAAGCTGACCACTATGAAAGATTGGCTGGTTTGAGAGCAGGCGATATTATAAACATAAATGATCTAAGAAAAATAAATTCGCGATTGAAAGTAAACAGCATAGATGTCAGCTCCAATAGAATTGCAAAAATGCCAATTTTAAAGAGTAATTACACAAATTGTTATGAATATAATGAAACTAGAGGAATTTATTTGCAACCGATAAACTATACGTCACACTATGGATCTCAGATAGTCTATGATAAAATAAACCTTTTTGAAGAAATAATTAAACGCAAATACTACGGAGTAAAACGAAAATATTTGAATGAAAATTATAAGTGCCTGAAAATAACTATTTGTTCCGAAATGGTAAGGAGAAAAACAAATATTGAATTTTTGAACGAAAAATCGAAAAATGATATTTTTTTTAACAAGAATATTGTACTGGGATTACATAATTATAATAAAACGCACTATGTTGCAAAGACTGAACGAGGACAATGTTTGTTTCAGGTAATTAAATAATTATTTAAATAAATATCAAATAAACGTTAATGAGTTTTCAACAATTTCAGACTCTAATTTATCCTGTGGAAACTAATAATCGTAATGAGGCGAAACTTTTAACCCCAGTGTACACAGGAAAAATATTATCAGCCAATAATAATAATACTCTGGAAAATTTGGTACAAAAACGTCTTAATGGCAATGGAAAAGATCTTTGGACTATGAAAGATGACCCAATAGACATTTTATTTATATTAAATGAATTTCGTTACAATTATAAGACTAATATAAATATTTTTTTGAAGAAGACATACTAATTGTTTGAAAACTAGTAATAAAAATAAAGTTGATAAGATTTTCAGTATATCTGTTTGTTATTACCTTCAATAAAGCATGAAATTGTAATTTAAAAAAATTTTAAACTTGTTAAAATGTGAGATAAGCATTCTGGCCAATAAAAAACGTCCCATTGTTTAAAATTTTTTAATGTTTCTATACCCAATAGCATCTACGATCGATAGTTGATATTGACCAAATTCCTAGCCTAAGGCATTTATATTTTATTGAGAGCCTTACATTTTTTCTGAAGCTTCAGTAGTTGTCTCAGAATTCCACTTTTTTTATTTAGCTAAATAAAATTTGAAAAATGTGTGAGAAAAAAAATAAATTATTGTTTATCAATATTATAATTATACTTGTTACAGTAAATATTAATGCCAAAAAAGTGTCATTATTAGAATTGTCTGCTGGTGATACAATTAATATAAATAATTTGAATTTGAAATCGACTGAAATTTACGGTGATATATTTGACGGTTATAATAGGACAAGATTTATTGAAATAGACAATTATGCTGGGTTTGAAGATATTTCATTTAGTAAAAAGAGTTGTTTAGATTTTGAATCCTTAATATCAGAATATTATCCAGAAATTAACATCGATAATACAAAATTTGATACATCAGGAATATTTTACAATACAAATAAAACCGAATATAATTTTTTTGGCCTTAATAAAAATTATATGAATCGTAAATATTTGTATGGAATTGTAAAATTATGTTGGATTGTAGAAGCACAAAATTTAAACATTAAATTAATTGATGAAAATGATTTTCCCAACATAAATAATGGTATGAATCATAAGTTGTTGCTTGACAAAACGGCTATTTTACGATTCAAAAAAAATAATGAGACACATTTTGTTTCTTCCATCACTTCTGGAGACTGTATATTCCAAGTAAGATTTCATTTATTAAATTTATTAAAAAAAAAAAAAATAACACCAACGGGATTTTCCATCTCTATTTATTGATACTTTGTCAAATGAGTCACACAAAAATTTCGATTAATTAAATTTATAATGATTTAAAATTTCAGACTTTTGTAAATAATGCTGAACTATGTGCCCAAACTGATGATAGTGAATTAAAAAATGCAAATATTGATAATTTTTTAGAATCTTCTATTCATAAAAGTCGCATAATAATTTCCAGTAAGAATCATGACCGTGAAAATGAGATCAATAAATATTTGATTAAATCTGGGGTTTTATTATTCAATTCAAGTGATTTTACAAAAATAACACACAGCAAAATTTTGAATCTTCGTAATAAAAATGCTGTTATCAGACTTAAATTACATTCACTACTCAAATTACCAGAACCACCAAAAAAACTATTACAGAAATCCTTTATTACTTATCCATTATTGACTTCATATTTAAAACCAGGTGACATTATTAATGTTAATGATTTAAAAAAAATAAATTCACCTATAATAATCGATAATATATTAGTTGACATACACGATGAAACAACTGAACCATTTATGGCATTTAATTTTACTGATTGTAATGAATATAACGAAAATGACGAAATTAATCTCGAATTTGTTACTTACAAATCATACTCTCGTCATCCCAACGAATCTTATTGGAAATTTAATGTTTTCGACGAAATTATTAAGCGTAAATTTTACGGAGTCGATCGCAGATATTTAAATAAAAATTACAAGTGTATGAAAATTACAATATGCTCAGAATTTAAAAGGCAAAAACTTATTATTCCCTCTGTCCATGTAATTAATTTAGTAAAACAAACCGTCAATAAGTCAAATACTTTCGACAATGAAAATATCGTTTTACGTTATAAGGTAGCTAATGAAACACACTACGTTGCTCGTACAGAAAGAGGACATTGCCTATTCCAGGTAATTATTTATTATTCACGGAGAGAAAATTTTGGTAATCGTTCTTAGTACATTTATGAAGTATCAACCCATAACGTTATAATAATAATAATTTCTTGGAAAAGTTTACATAACGATGGAAACAATTCCTACAATTATGAAAAAATTTCCTACATCCTATGATAATTTAATTATGGTAATGATTACCATACTCTTAGGAATGGTTCCCATCGCCACGAAGAAATAAATTCTATAACCACATTGGAACGAATCCTTGGTGTCTATAAAAATAAACCCTATATATCACGATAACCGCTTCCATAACAAATGTAAAATATTCCTATAATATTATGGTAATTTTTATCATACATTATAGGAATGATTACCATACAGATAGGAATGGTTACCATAATTTGTATGGGCGCCATTTCTATAATCGATATTTAAAAAACCCTGTTACTTTATAATATGGGAATCATTTCCATAATACATTGTAATTTTTTCTTCGTATATTATTTTACCAATTTTTTTTTTTTATTTTAAATAAATTTTATTGTGTTTCAGGCACTAGTGTATCCAAATTACAATGACACGCATGAAGATGAAAAAATTGCACTGCCTATTTTATACATAGGTAAAATATTATCAGCAACTACAAACCGTGTCTTCGAACACTGGGCAGAAAATTATCTCAAAAATCTGACTTTTCCATACAAAAGTCTTATGAATTTAGCAAATAATTATACAGCTAGAGTGTCTCTTTTTTCTGAACTCTTTCATAGAGAATACGACAATACTCTCATAAATATATATTTAGACAAATTGTATTGAGTTGAATAAAAGCATTTTTCAATAAATTGAGATCTAGATCAATCATTAATAAGTTAAAATTACTACCGTCAGCTATTAGATACTATATTTTATTTAATAAAAAAATCAGATATTACTTTATATATAGATGTTAATGTTTTATCAACCAATCGTTATAACTGTCTTGTATGAGGATGAAAATACCAGCCTAGAATCTAAAATATTTTTGTTTTCAAAATTATCAATGAAAGTTATAGTTATTTTTCTAAAGTTATCAGCCATCCATCAGTTGGAATAAAAAAAATTAATTTTTGAAAATGCGCTTGGAGCATAAAATATTTATTATAAATATTATATTGACGGTGAATATTATTGCAGAAGAATAAATTTATAAACAATTTAAATTTACATTCACCTAAAACTATCGAAAATATTTTTAACGGTTATAATAGAACAAAATTAATTGGAATAACATATTTCAAAATTTTTTCTTCGTGTCACCTATAAAAAATTTTGCTTAAATCTTGATTCTTTCAAATTTTATTTTTAACCTTCTAAAATAACTATTGATACTAATTGTTTAAAAACTAATAATAAAAATAAAGTTGATAAGATTTTCAGAATATCTACTTCAATTAATATAAAAGATTTGAAATAAACTAAATTATGTTTAATTAATTTTTATAAAATTTTGACTACTCCAGTAATTATTGTTTCATTATTTTTTTTCGTTTTTTGTATATGAAACTACTGAGATAAATATATTAATCATGATTAAGTCGTATTTGCATGTTGCATCTCATAAATCTTTATATATATATATATATATATATATATATATATATATATATATATATATATATATATATTCCCGCACAGGTTGAAATTTAACTATTTTGCCAGTGAATAATTGTTTAGTAGAACGTTTAATTATTAAAACATGTATATATTTAGTTATTGAAATCATATATCGATATACCACCCAATGGGATATTTATTAACATTGGTATTGATATTTAACTCGACCTGACAGGATTGACGTTAAAGAAGATCTGAATAATTTTGTTTTCCTGCTTTCTAATGACCTCAAGATTGCTCTACATATTATACATATGTATATTATATGACTTTTTTTATTTTAATTATAACAATTAGTAAACGACCTTGTCGGACAAGTGAAGGTATCAAGTCAATCAACCCTTGGATGTTTGAATATTTAATAAATACATAAGTACATGTTTAATGCATGTATATTAATTTACAAAACTTTCTGTTTCCAAGGAAGTAATTACTATGAGATCAATAATTATATTGCCTAAGGTAATTACTCTTAGCGCCGGTGACATTTTAAAGCGCCAGTAGATTGTCATTTCACCTGGATAATTATTTTAATAATTGTTTTGCCAATTTCGCTGTTAATTATTATTCAATTATTTATTTATTGATATTAATTTATACTTTGTAACCGGTAAAAATATTTTTATTGAGAAATATCTTTAAAAATAATTGGGTGGAGGCGAAGAAATTTGTTTGTTCGGTGTAAAGTAATTTAAAAAAAAAACATAAATCTTCCGCTGTTGTTTTTAATGATTAACTGAAGATGAATATATATGTATAACGATAATGAGTGTCAATTATTACCCTCGAGCAATCAATAAATCACTCGATCGATGATTTTCTGACCTTGTTTCGCACGATTCCGGTGATACGATTTTAATTATGAATCAGCTGTATATTTTATTTATTTATTTATTTATATATTTTTGCTGTTATTTATTAACCGACAGATGGATAATTATTAAATGTCATTTATTAAAATTTTTTTTTAAATTTATTGTTGCGTTTTTTAAAGCAATCGATTGATCGATTAATTTTGAAGATGCAGAAATACTTTACATACGAATATAAAATTATAGGAATGTACAGATTTTACTTTTCGCGATTTGATTTTGATAACTTGACTTGCTTAGTATCCATTTCAATCAAAAAAGTCAAACTTCTCTTAGTTTTGGCTTAGCTGACTTAAATTCAACTCACAAAAATTAAAAGTATTTTTTTTATCCGACTCTATGCTCAAATTTTTTTCATTAGATTATTCTATAGGTAATAGTATACTTTTATTATTAAATATATGAGCTATAGATACAATTAGAAGTGAGAGTACAAGTTTAAAATTTTAAAACGATCAAAGAGCTCATCTAGCTTTTTGTTATATTGAGATGTGC
Source organism: Microplitis demolitor (assembly GCF_026212275.2). Lineage (NCBI taxonomy): Eukaryota > Metazoa > Arthropoda > Insecta > Hymenoptera > Braconidae > Microplitis > Microplitis demolitor. The sequence continues at coordinate 468,875 of NC_068551.1, read as the reverse complement.
AACACCTTGAACAAAATATTTAAGAAGGTCAAGTATTAAAAAAAAAAAAGATTAAACGATACTTTTATCTTATTGCAATCATTGAATACACATAGAATTATTTGATGGATGTAAAAAAGAATTGATGAAGACGATTTGACAATAGAGAATAAAAAATGAAGTAAGTAATAGATTGAGAGAAGAGACGTTAGAAATATGTTTGAAGATGATTGTGAATAATGATAAAATGAACCCATCCAATCACCTTGGCAGTGAAATATTCATTTCATCTTATATATTTTGTCTTGAGCTATTTTTTTTTACTTCGTAATACTTTCTTCTCTTCGTACTTACATAATGATTAATGAACGTATTTACTAAGAAAAAAATACTTCATTTGATGTAAATGAAATGAAACTTATATTTTATTTAACTTAATGCACTGTTTCGTAAAGTTTAAGAGTTTTTTAGTGTTGCCGGTGTCACAATAATAGATAACAGAAAATATAATATAAAATGGTTGAATTTTAAAAAAAAAATGTATCGTTATTTCTTAACACGGGCATGGGCATTAGAGACTAAGTAGAGGGTGTTGCAAATATTTTAGCTCTTTTGTGAATGTAGAGACACTAATACTCTATTATAGATCATTCAGTGGATCGTTATCCTCGCGGTAAAACACAAGAGAACGCCAACGCTTACCTAGTAGCTGTTAAATTACCTTTATTTTCTATTCCTCTGTAAGTCTACAGAAATTATCATTATTGATATTTTAATGCTCATTACTGCGGTCACAGGAATGCAAAATAATTATTATAATTTTAAAAAAATATAGAAAGGAAAAAATTCTTAAGAATTTTAAAACATTTTTCCATCTCAATTTTTTTTTCAAATTTATTTTAGCGACGAATTTAACTGATCATTAAATCCGAGGATTAGATCTTTGAATAGAGCGCCGTAAAAGTTAAACAATCTAAATAATATAAAATAAAAAATATGAAAGTCACGACTAATTATGAGCTGAGACGCCGAATTTCATTATCTGTAATCTAGATGAAAGATGAAAAATGAACGATGACCTCGGCTTGATACAGCGTCCAGAGGGACTCTGAATTTAATAAATATTACCAGCACGCGCTGCTTTGAATCAAATTCCGAGATTATTTTCAGAGTGATTACGCTTTACTACAAACGATAGTAAATTAATCAGGCCAACAGGTCACACAATTAATCGCGCAATAGCCACACTTTTCATTTATTTTTTTTTATTCCTAAGGCTTTTGGATATCGTGATAGCATAACAATTTATTTAAATTACACTTATGTAATTCGGTAACGAATCACGCCTTAGATATATATATATATATATATATCATTCATCGAATTAAAAAATTATTGTTATTAAAAATAATAATTTAAATAATTGATTATTTTGCAATTTTAAAAAGTATACAATCTGAGAATTGAATACGCTTGAAAAGATCGATAAAGTACAAACAAATCCAATTACCGATACGCTAGATGATTTTATAGAATACAATATATATAATATATATATATACATAGCGTGTATTTATTTTTTTAAAAATAAATTTTCTACAATCAAGAATGTTGAATTATCGGCTTTTGTTGCCTAACCTGAGATCATAAACTTAAATATCATAAGCAAATATATATTTGTTAAATGATAGCGTTTATAACAAAGAGAAAGACCGGGAATTATTTAAAATACCTGAAGATTGTTTTATAAACATCTAAATAATTATTTGCGAAAGCGAAAGAATCTGATGTAAACTTATTTTTTCCGACGACATATATTATATATATATTTGAAATAAGTTTATATAAATATAAGATACGAGGATGTATGAAGATAAAGTTAAAAAGTTGTTACGTCTCGATGAGTTCCAACGTGTATCGATACTCGTCTTGTCAAAGAACGTTTCTTCCTGACTCAATCACTTTTCTTAAGAAAACGATCGTTAACATTTTAAAACTTTTAAAAGTTTTTACGAAAAAAAAAAAAAAAAACATAATAATAAAAGTAAAGTTGAGAACATACCATAACGCTTCCTGCTACAATTCGCAACACTCTTCCCCTGAGAATTGGAGTCTGATTGACAGTCGATCAACGCAGGATTAAATCCGTTTTGCGCCTCAATTTAGAAGCACCGGTGAAGAAACTATCGCTGTCGATTTTATCGGCACTAACCTCTGCTCGCCTATTGCAATTAAAAAATTATTTTATTGATTGTTAAACGATCGATTAATTACAATTTAATCTTATAAGCCTGTGAATTAATCAGATAGAGATTTCTTTTTTTTTGTTTAATTAAATAAATTTTTTATTTTAGTTAGTGATATGTATTGAGTAACTTTAATTCTATAATGTCAAAACTGACTGAATAACTTTCGATTTGTCGTATTGGTAACAAAAGAAACATCAACTCTACAACATAATATAATAATTACGAAATTAAAATGTAATTGTTGGTTACGAGACTGCCGAGGAATTTTTATTCAGAGAAATCAATTAATCTGAATTATCAAAAATGTGTTGATGTCGATGTGGATTTAAGATACGTACGAGATGTTGCATTCTCTCGATTGAGATATATTATAAAAAGTATTACGAGTGCGATTACGATTGACAAGTGGACGTAAATAAAATTACTCACTAATTTCTTTTTTTTTTTTAATTTCTTCAAATCAATTGCAAAAAATGCAGTGGCCTGGATTCGAACCGCGAACTTCAGTTGAACTATCGGTCGGCTTGTGTCCTTATGAATCAAATCCTTATGCACTTGCGTAGCTGTATTTTTATGACATTAAATTACAATAAACGTCAATAGAAATATTTAATAGACTTGTACGTCAGAAGCTGTTTAAATATTTATTGGCGCCCACCATAGTCAATAGAAGAATATAAAAAATAAAACAAAAAATTGTATAAAGCTAGACGCGGACACGAGTCAATTGCATTGGCAAGCCGGTAATGGGCTAGTCAATGCGTAGATATATGCTCGATTGGATCCATAACGCCCAAGGTCGATCACTATCTGCAACTGTGAAATATTATTCTATTGTATATCTCACGTTTATTTATTTTTTCATTACAATTCATCGCGCAATATTCTCAAGCGCTTTTACGCTGCATTACATATATATGTACATGTAATAAACACTTTTCCGTTTAACGCCTTCAGGGCACAATCGATTCTCCAGCAAGATCGGATTGGGATCCATTGCAGAGATTAATTATCAATATTTACGTCTAACCGAGTTATTAAAACTGATACCGGGTTGTACTGCAAAAAAATAATCCAATGAATGGTAAATATTTTCACCGTAACTTGATTGAGTAAAGACCTGCACAATTGCATTAGTGATTTCGCAAAGTGAATTAGAGTCTGTTTTTTTTTTTCTTTCTTTCTTTCGACTTGGAGTTAATATGAATTAGATTTTTTTTTGAGACGTCAAGTGGACAGATGACTTCCGGCAAAGATCCAAAGGGATGCTGTGATGAATAAACGCGTGCCTTAACATCCGTTATACATTCACTTATTGCATCACAAGCGCCAGGATACCATTTACAGCGGCGTACTCTACTATATTATACCTCTACCTCATGCGGTGTGCGAAATTCTTCCATGTGGTGAACACACCTTAGTACACACCCTCGCTATTTCAATGATCGAACAGACGCATTTCCCGGTATTTTTTCCACAGCACACACAATTAGGGATTTATTGGGCTCATTAATCTCATAAGTAAAATATTCATTCACGTTTTATACTTGATACTCTTTTTTTTTAAATTTTAAAAATAAAAAGATGATTGTACCCTTGTAAAGTATGAAGGTCACTCAAAACATATGTTAACCAGCTTGATCAGATTTCTCCGAGGTTTATATATCGTGTGAAGAATTAATTTCGCACTCAGCTCGTTATAAATTTTTTAGCTTATTATTTTAAAAAAAGATCTCGCGTGTCTTGATGGCCTTTTTGTCCACGATCCCTCTTTCACTTTGCAACCGAGCTCCCTGGCCAACCCCTCAGGCTCATCGGCGGATTAAATATATAAGGTGTAAGGTGAACGTACGGAGAACTGGTTTCGGGCAGAAGTCTGCCGGGCAGTCAGTCCATTAGCAGTAATGCAATGTCCATCAAATTAACACGGTCAATTAATAGCTACGACAGATTCCCAGACTTTGCACTATTGTTTAATCATATCAATTGCACCGTTTACTTCTTTTCTGGCAGGTCCAGCCCACTAAAATCCGGGATCAAACTCAAGTAATATCAGGTCTTTAATTCGATCAAAATTTTTTATTTATTTTTAATCAACGGCCAACTAAATTTAACTGCGGTAGGTAAAGTAATCTGATATTTTAAATAAATAGTGAGTAGTGAGGAAATTAGATCTAGTATATGCGGAAGAGTGTGATCACTGTCTTGTGTATCGTGTGTGTAGTGAATGTACAACAGAACTCAGTATAAGTACTCGGATGCATTATAACGAGTAGAGAAAATCTACAACAACAACAATAACAACAGCAACAGCAACAACTGAGACGACTAAAACGACGAATGTCTCTGGCACGTTAGTTTATATTCCACCCCATAAATCGATTGCCTCAGAATCGGTACGAGGCACTACATTAGCGAACACCAAATCCAGCGAACGCGTTAGACGATACGGTACGATGTTAGAGTTAACTTGAGCTCTTAAATAAATAACCAACTAAATAAATAAATAAATAAATAAATAAACGTGAAGTGCACGATACGTAAAACTATTCTGGAGTTTAGTTAGTCTAGAGTTAGTTAGTTTATTTAACGTTTTTCCAGCAACTTAAATCATTAAGAGGTGTGAATTCCTCAATTAACGAAGGAAAGTTGCTGCGATTTTTATTCAACCTTTCGGACAACAAGATTGCTCAATAATCCCCAGCGATACTACTCCAGACTCTAGACCGGATTAACGTTATGTTTTTTTTTTCTATCGGGTGCGACTCTCTTAATTGGTTAAATATGTAGGAATTTTTTCCTCATTGTTATCTAATCACTATTAATTATTTAATTAATAAATAATTTATTCATTTATTTATTTAATTAAGTAATTAATTAATTAAATATGAAGAATTTTAAATTCTCAAGCGAAAATTTCGTCATTATTTCGAGTACCAATTACTCATCATCTTGAGAAAAAAAATAATAATAATTTTAAGATCGTCAAGACTCGATTGAAAAAACGGCTCAGATAGCTTCGAACAGACGGGCTGATCCTAGAAATTTAGAAAGTACCACAAGTTAAATTTTATTATTAATTTAATTTCCATCAACAAAAATAAAATTTACCGCGGAGAATTAAAATACGGTGGGCAAAAAATAATGACAAATATAAAAAAAGTAAAAAAAAAAAAAAAAGAGTAGAGTGGTGGGGCAGCAAAAAATGTACGTGTCAAGCGTAACGAGTGCAAAGACCTATGATCGGAGTATCAGAAAGTGGATTTGTCATCCCACGTAGGCTATTCGAGCCGGATCGTATGACTTTTTAACGCTCGTTTGCGTTACTGGGCACGGACACTTGCCAGGTGTAGTTGCTGTTGCTCTGGTGCAACCTCTAGCTCTGTCCTGTATTACGTATAGATAAGAGATACGTTTAGTAAAGCTAAACTCACCATTAGTTCCGTATCGTACTCAAGTCGGCTAATGTATAAGAAAAAGAAGCTCGCTTGGTAACCACTGGCTACTGGATGCCGATGCTGATGCCGATGCCGAGCTAACTGTAGACGAGAGGCGTGTCGGTGGGTGTAGAGAGCAAAGCCGATCTATAAAAAAGTTTAAATTTATTTAAATTAAAATGAATATCTTGGAGAATAAAGTTTTAGTAATATCAGTGCGTACTGAGTTTGTACAGCGCACAAGTTTCCACAGGGAGTGTAACGGCTCCAAGGACGCTGACAAGACAACTCTCCCAGGAAACTGCTAACCGACATATCCGCGAGGACACTCAACAGTCTGCTCTTTCAGCTCTTGCTGCATCTTATTTTACTCTTTATATTTATGTATATAAGAGCAAGGTTTGTAACATGGGTTATTTAAACTAAAAAAACACACAAACCAGTCTGCGATTACAAATCGAGGATGAAAGTGAACGAGAAGATTTTTCGTCGAGGGTCATCGGGTGGAGTCTTCAGATTTATTCCCAATGATATAATTACATTTTATATTTTTATTCCTATACAGACTAAAAAATTAAATTGTCCATAGTTGGGGTGAGTCGTCCCCTGAAACGCGCAAAAGAAATTTTAATTTACAAAAGCTATAACCTAGCCATCAATTAAAAATTAAATTCTTACGACAATTTAAAAATAGAAAATGATAAAAAGAAGACGAGAAGGTTTTGAGTCAGATCTTACAATTACCGAATTCCATATATGCCCAAGAAACGGGCGTTGACGCTCGAAGGAGATCCAGTATTCCTCTCACTCTTAACTTAACTTTATTTTTTATTATATTTATTTTTATATTATTATTATTATCATTATTATTTTTTTTACAAAAATTTTTCTCGGCTTTTTCTTTTCCGACTAAAGCAACTCGTTAACACAATTGTTACCAGCACACTCGAGATAATTTATCTACAATAGAATGTTATTATATATTTTATTATTATTTTTTATAATCTACAATAAAAAGATTCCGTAAATTTTTTGTTTAATGTTACAACACTCTTGTTATAATTCCATAGAAAGTCATACTCATATATATCTATATAAATATATAAATATATTTAACTCGGACTATTGTAACTCCTCGGTACAGGTTTTACAACCAAATAACTCTTTTGATCGTTTGAAGATTTTTTGATCTAAATATTTTCTAACCGTTTACTACTGCTCGTAAAATCAACGTCGCATTACTAAACAACTTTTAAATTACATAGACGTTAAAAAATCAAAGGATATTCTTTCCACAATTTTTTACCCGTCCAATTACAACTGAAATATACATAAAAAAGAAAAAAAGGAACGACGTTACTCGGAAATTATTAAAAAACTACTAGATCATTTCGATTTCATTTATTTACGTTTCTTTGGCTATTTATTTATTTGTTATTTTAAAAACTGGTAGAAAGTCTCGAAAGGAAAGTACAAGTAACAAGTGAATTTAAAATATACATTAGTATTTTTTAAACTGATGATTAATGACTTTAAATAAGTTCAGCGGTTAATAATAACGTGATTTATTAATTTATAAATTAAATAATAGATCGTTAAATTTTTTATATTAATGGACAAATATTTGCATTTTATGGTTGTAAATAATTTAGTAGCCAGTTGTTTATGTATTTTATGATGCTTTTGTTGGCTAGAATAACTTAAACTTTAATTTATAGCATAACTTAAGAATAAGACATAGAAACAAGATGACTGCTAATAAATAAATCGACGTCGTAGACGATTTAATTAATAGGAATCGGTTGCAATAATCTCCATTAAGTTCTCCAGCTAAACGTTTCCCGAGACAAGACGTTTTCTCTGCATACTTCAAGGACTCAATTAGTTGTCAACTTAATATTCATTGTTATTTTTTATTTTCTCAACCCAAGTACCCTGGGCTTAAGCATCTTGCTCTTTTTTATTATTTTTTTTTTTTACACCAAGAAATCTGGACTAAGGACAAGCAATCAAATGCGACGTTAAGTGTAAAAAGATATTTTTTAAACAATTATTTTTTGCGTAATAATTAAATAACCTGATCAATGATCTTTATCAAGGATTATTTTTTTCGTTATGCATCGGTAGTTTTTTTTTCTATCATTTATAGATCAGAAGATTTCCAATTGTTTTTTTTTTTTTTTACTTAAATCCTGGACCTTGGTATCATGGTCAGTCATTATATATTAGCTGATTATTATAAATTATGTAAAATACTTAACTGACCAACGACAAGTGTTACTTAGTATATAATTAGTACCGATAATATTTAAATTGACTTTATTTTATGTCCCAGGTTAAAAAATTTAAAACCAAACTTGGCCTAAAAATGGCCGACTCAGTTTATTGATCAATTCCCGGATTTTCCCAATTAAATTCTATGGCTCTTTGTATAAAATTGTACGGTTTCATCGTGATTTCGGCCAAATTCATCTCAAAATTCGAAATATTTATTTATTTGAGTAAATTTAATTATTAGTAATTATAATAATGCAGCTAGAATAATAAAATTGACAGTAGTGCATAAAAAAAAGGAGAACTGTATAAATGCCAATAAAGGATCGACATATATCGTTATAAATCGAGATCGGATGGGTATACACGAGCGGAACTTGTATTCATAGGGCATCGCAACATGAGCGGCTGCTTATTATAAGGTTCAACTTCTCTATACTCAATACCAGAATCAGCCAACATCCAGCATCTACACAGCCGTATAATACTCATGAACGAATGAACAAACCAAGTCTTAACTTGGGCAGGGTCGAGTCATGGGTGGTCCGCTATGCTAATAAACATTAAACCATTCTCTACTCTATATAAACCTTGATATGATTCCACCAACTCGGCTCAAAACAACCGCTACCGTCTATTATTTTTTACATTTACCCATTTGTATACTTTTCATCTCAACAGACTTTTGTTTTTTATTTCTTATGGTTAAAAAATCATCAGATCAGATAAAATAAAATCGAATAAAATCAAAACGATTCTTGGAATATCATGAGAACTAGCAATCAGCAGTAAAATTTTTCAGTTATCTCAATTTTCTTACAATAAAGTTGTATTATCTTGAATGATAGATATAAAATGAAAAAAATAAAATGTAAAATAATTTATGGTATCTAGTCCAGCGGACATTTGGACAAGGCTTAAACCGTATTCGCAATAATGATGGCTACTATGTTGTAATCGGGCGTGTTCACTACTGAGAGATGCCTTCGGGCCACAATAATAACCGACAATCTTTATATTACTTATATTTTTTTTTTTTTTTGTTTTTTTGCTTTAGTTGTTTTATTTCTGCCGAATGCCTTATTCTGTTCGTCACTCGACAGTTGTCTATTTTTTTTACTCCAGACTTAATGTATTAAATAAATTGTTGTATGTTTTAAATAAATAGGTAGCTGTGACATCTGTCAACTGAGTGACAGCTCTATAAGTGAGAGCTTCATTGCTGAGAATATAAAGATTATGTTGAGGTGAAAGAGTGCGAAGGCCATTCTTAAATAATATATTTATTATTTATTTGGTAGAGGGGTACATGTCACTCTTTTGTGTCGTTATTGCGTTTATATTAATCAGTTATTAATGTGTAGTTTGAATTTAATGTACTTTTGAATTAATTAGACATGGAAATAATGTTAACGCTGAATGACGCAAGACAGAGATGAAGAATTTGCGGGCAAGTTAACGAGTATAGTGCCGAGGATGGCAATGAGAAAAGGCGAGGCACATCCAGCCAGCCTCTTCCGGCATTCGGATTATTTTTGCGCAACAAACTCGTCAACTGCAAGCCTACGGATAAAATAACAAACAAGAGGTGGAAAAAGGAGATACTACTGAGTTGTATTGATTTAAATTACTGGATGAGAATTCGAGTAGAAGGATACAGACATAAATATATATGTATCAGGTTTATTTATTATTGAGGCACTGAATTAAATAAAATCGATAGGAAAGCGCCATCCGTCCATCGGACGCCAATCCACGGCACGATCTTGTATCTTGTCTTTTCTATAATAATTTCAATTCCATCTCTCATCAATTGTATCAGCGCCGAGTAAGTAGTCTAGGGACTCGACTCGCGGATTGTGCCCGCGGTTTCTGAGCCGTAACAACCGATGCGAGGAGCCAACTGGGGGGAGAGTACTTGCAAAATGATCACGAACAACCTCGGTGACGACATATAAATTGATACACCGATCAAAATACACCACTCAGGTAGTTTCAATATTCGTGATTGAATCATTGTTACTTTTTTTTCTTTTATTTCTTAAGAAAATCGCTATTGATTACCGTTAACTTTAAACCTCACTGTCATTCTTGATGATCATTAAAAAAAATCTAAGAGTAGACTTTATAAAGACTTGAGAGAAAAATTACCTGTTGGCTTATGCTCAAGTGGATTACTCTTAGACCAGGATTTTTACTGACCGATCAATTATTCGGGTAAAAAAAAACCATAATTTTTATGAATAACCAAATACATGAGATCGCGTCTGTACAAATGCGTGAGTAGAGCATGTGCTCGTAAACTCTCGGACATGATAGAGGAGGGCGCGTGGCTTAACATTGCCCACAGAGATATGATACTTCACTTTCACTCGTCATAGTACCCAGAGCAAAGTATAGTCCGCGGAGAGTAAACTCGATACGATACAATTATTTTCCCCCTGGTCTCCATCTCGTTTATGGACCCGACGACGCCTGGACTTGGAATCGCTTCTGCTAGAATCTTTCCCGCTTTACACGTCTTATGTCACCCAGTCAGCAGCATCATTAAATCCTTTTCTATTTTAATTTGAGTCTAAAAGCATTAAAGTACATCTTAAAATTAACAGCCAGACTAACCAACACTCGAGAACTTCTCCTTGCCTCACATTATTATAACGATCATTGACATTCCTGGTTAGGTGAAATGATCCAGAGTCTACCGGAGGTATTAAATACGCTCGATACACACTTATTTCCACAGATACACTTAAGTTTCACCAGATTTCCCATCATCATCAACACTTGCGAAACGTTATTCTTCAAACTACCGACACTCTGCAACACTAAACATCCATCAACATTTAACTTCCATAATTATTTTACTCCATCAATACTCACTAACATTTCGGCAATATCCTGTTTCCTTCAAAGATTATTTTTCCCCTATTAACTGATGATGTAAAATTATTTAACGACCACCAAGACAACTTGTTTTAATGGACATCCTTAATTATTACCAACCGATTCAAATTATTAATTCTCCACGCATCTGTCAGTCTTTTTAACACTTAATCTAAATAATTTAAATAAAATAATTTCGTTGATGATTAGAAAGAAGATTTAAACCCAAGGTCGAGTGATCAAGATACAGAGAAAGTGAGAATTAGTGGATGGTCTTTATCGAAGACAGCTCAAGTCTCCTGGCGATTAGATCGCTGAGAAAAGTTTACGTATTCTCCTCTTAGGATTTAAGATAGTTCCTTTTAAACTCGGAGATTCAACCGGAGTGTAACGATCAGGTAATTTTATAAAATGGTATATTTTTTAACAAATATAAAAGACTATATAAAGGAATGTAGAGCAAGGCTTACCGTTAATAGAAGTGTAAGTATCTATCCGAAGCATTAAATACACACCTATAAGCTTAACGAATCAATCGCCCGTTTTCTTTCTCACAAAGTGTGGGATCGCGATGACAATTTCGCCGCTTAGCCATACACAGCCAAACGAGATGATTAACCAAGAGAAATTATATATTTTTTTATTTCAATTAAATTATTTATTACAACTATCCGACTCGAGATCAATTACACGCCTAAGCCAACCGACACGCTGACTTCAACTACTCGATTACTCGTCCTCTTTTTTTACTTTTCGTTGTACCGGATTAATTAACGCCTTGCATCACCAATTGCCTAATCCCCATTAATTGTCGTCATTTAAATCTCAAACTCCTCATTACGTTGAAGTCTGTACCTACTCTATTTAAAAATGTTAATTAACTATCGGAATTTATTTAAAATAGACGACACGATAAATGTGGAGTAGTGATTTGAATAAAAATTCTAAAAATTTATGTCCAATATAAAACTCATCGATTTCCTTTCTATTGATACGGTTGAATGGAAGACTGAAAGTGAACATTGAGGCTTCCGCACGCACAGTTTAGTCTTGGGTCTAAAATGCCTGAGGATTCGAGCTGAAGGAGTGTAACGTTGAGTTTAAGTGAGATCCTAGTCATGCAGAGCTACTTCTACTTGCTACACATATATACCTATACATATACATATTCATATGAAATATATAGATATAGATATATGTATATTATTGTGGGCGGGGTGATCCGTAGAGAAAGCCACGCGCAAGCTGCACAGCTCAACTCTCTGTATCAGTTAGTGCTGTTGATCTGGACACACACTCGCTCGTCTTGTGCCACCGCAAGGCGTGTGCCGCTTTTTTATCTCTCATTTTCCATCGGCCTGACTACTCGCGGTCTTTCTCTTTCTCTTTATCTTTTTTTTTCCATTCTCATTCTTATTCACTGATCACTGACACGGTTATTTTTTTGCGGTTATTTTTTCGAGCGAGGGCGAACGTGCCCGAGTCCCGCTTACTCGCGTGCTCACGACCCTAGAAAACCTGATGCGAGTCACATTAACGGCGTTACGCTGGCGATAACAACCTCGCTATTATCTCCACCGTTTAAATGTCATTATGCTCGTACACTCTATGCCACATATTATTATTTACTGCACTACTGTATTGATTTATATTAATACCGTGATATTTATTATTATCATTTTAAAAATTGACAACTATCATGAACAAGACTACAAAAATTTCTAATCAATTTTCTTGATATTAAAGCCAAAAAATCTAATTCGAACATTGGCACAGTTTCATGTTCACAAGTACGGAAGCTCTAGACCTCCAAAACGGCCCTAGCAATGGACTTTTTTTTTTAACTTCCGAAGAAGCCTTTGGGGTGTAGCTCTGGTGCTAAATAATTTAAAAAAATCCTGCGGATTAATTGTAATTGATAAATTAATAAAAGAATTGACAGTCTGACCAGTCTGGACGTCTTGATCAGGTTAATTTTTTTGCTGTGATTGAATAAAAACTGAAAAAAATAAATATAGTTAATAAAGTCGATAGAGTTGATTACCTTGTAAGCGGTAACGATTTAAATGTCAGCCGTTTAATGAAGTTAGAAGCGACGTAGAAGGTATAAGGTATCATCGATGTCATTAAATAGTAGCTCGGCATCAGTCCGAGCGATGGTTTGAATGTATGTGCGTGTATACAAACATATCGGGAAATTTAAAATCCCATCAGGACGAGCCAGTAGAGAACATCCGGTCGATCTAGTTTCAGTTTCATATTAGCTCGCTCTGGCTGTTCCGCGATGAAAGCGAAGACTACTCGATCTCTATAAGTCCGACTTTGGATGAATAAAATGATACTGGATACATCAATCTGGAAAGTATCGAGAGTAAAGCAATTAATGTCCATTAAATTGAAGCTTTTATATTATGAGAAAACGGGAAATTGAAACCAATCACTTTTAACTATCGTCATTTACTCATATCATTATATACAATAATAATAATAATAATACTCGTGTCTTTATTTCAGTTGACCTGTGCCTCGAAATTTTTAATATTATTTATAATTGCGTGTTTTGTGTTTTGTAAGCTGACCCACATGTCACGTCAGATTAAATACCACCTGTAAGTTAATAAACATATAACAGTTTCAATTACATATTTAATATTCAACACCAAATTAATACCCACTCGCAGTCTTTTTCAGAGTGGGGCCCAAAAAAAAAATTAAAACCCCGCGAGTTTAAAATCGTATCAATTAATTTAATGAAAAAAAAAAACTTAGAGCAAAGCTCCAAAAACATTCTATGACAAATGAAATGTGACAAGTAATTTGTTTGATAAAAATAATATTAATAGCCCATAAATGCGGCAACAAAGTAATAAATATATAAATTAAAATATAAAACTTGATTAACAATTATCTATTACATCGTTTAATTAATTATAAGTGTGTTATAACGAGACAATTATAAATGATGTAATAACTCAATAAACTTGTATAAATATATATATATATAAATATAAAAAGTAAGTATAAATAAGGTGTTTGTACATTCACCTCTCGACCAAAGTCACATTTGCGTATGCAAAGTAAAATAATAAAATTTCTTCCTCTCTCTTGAGGTCTTTCTGAGCCGCATAAAGAGAAAGACGCATCGTCATCCTTTTTCAGCCGAGGAGAGAGTCCTAGTGCAGTGGATAGCGTAATGTAGTCTAGTACACCGTAGCATTAGAAATTGCGACCCCCTACGAGGCGATATACGTGCTGATCCACTTCCTGATTTTTTGAAGACGTCCACCCAGCAACGTCCACTCTTATCCCGCTCTCTATGCCTCAACTTCTCGGTTCGTGTCTGCATCACCTGCGAATAGCACACACACACATACATACACACAAACATACGATCAACATAAAATGAAAAAAAAAAAAAAAAAAAAAAAAAAAAAAAAAAAGCAGGCGTGTTTTATACTGGACACAAGTTAAACTAGTCGAGTCGTGGACTTGCTATCAGTGCAGCATCTACGCCTTGGATTGTGCCAGCTTATAGCTTCTATACATAAGTTAACTATACTAATGCAGTTTCTCGAGCACTATAAATAAAAATAAAGAGAGATTTAACACACAGTTGACTACTTACTGCACAGCTATACTACTATACGTGTAAATATGCGTGCATGCTGCTCCATTTTCCATTTCGATGCCAGAGAGCTATCAAATTAACACGTTCACTGGAGAAAGATCGTCTGTTAATCTCCTATAGAGCCGGCTCTGGCTTTTACCGCTAAATAAAGCTGAGATTAAAGCTTAGGGCTTAATGTTGTGATTACTGGCGATAGTCTTGGTTGTATTGGTTATAATGTGGCTTCCGGTTTAAGATCGAACCGTCCGAGCCGGCAGAATACCAGCTCACAACAGAGCCTCACATATTATCAGAAGAGAGACACTGCACGTATCGTTTTCATGCATGCTCGTTAATCCCAAACGACTTTTCCAATTCTACAGTTCCTGACTTTTATTTGCGGCTAATTGAGGCTAATAGCCACAAGCGTGCTCAATAATACAAAATGATTCTTGTTTGTTTGTTTTATTAAAACAACTTGGCTATTCTCTATTGATGATCGGTTCGGTGAAATTGTTAATTTACTGTTAAATTGTTTGTTGGCTTCTAAATATATTTTAAATTTAAAATTCCCGACCCTGAATCCTGAATGACTCGAGACTCCACACCCCTCGTAATTTTTATAATTGTTGGCATTCTTTGAGATCGACACGTAACCTCGAGTGTTATATCCAGTCGGTTTTGGAAAGTTGGAGATCATCTATCTTTGTGGAGGCGCGGTGTTGTTGCTGTTGCTGTTGTATTTAACCGCTCGGAGCGATATGTGCTCAAGGATCCCTCGAAATAAATGTTGAGATAGAGCTTGAGATTGAGGTAAACCGGCGGTGCAACGCGTCGCTTATTCAGTGGGAAGGATGAGAATAAAAGTTTATCCAAGGTCCCTGCCGGAAGTTATATAGATATTTAGTATCATTGATATCAGTATCTTTTATGCAGACGCCTTGGACATCGGCTTTTAATGCACAAAATAGAAATCTCTTTATGTTATTTACCTAAATAAAAATCACAAGGTGATTACTTATGCTCGAGGTGAACGGATTAACGTCAACATCCATTTGCGTCTCCAATAATTATCTCCACTTTTGTATTACTCGGATAGACATTTTTATTGTTTGTATCCATGATCTATCTCCTCAGATGTATAGAGGGAAAAAATTGTTGGCTAATTTTAAAATTTATCTTCGAGACTGAATATATATAAAGTTATTTTAAAAATTTCCGATGAATAGTCGGTTGAATAAAAAGCAAAGCCCAGTTGTAAGGCGAAGCAAACTCATAGCTCGACGACAACAATTTACCTGGAGACAATAATGTTTACACATGGTAACATCGACAATGAATTTAATCCAATAAATTCCGAGTACAATGGACTTTAATGTGTCTTTAGTTATTTTTTGTTATCGTGAATAACCGCCGCGGCGTGAAACACTTGGACAAAATACATAACGCGGCAGTTTCTCGAGTCCAATTGTCCGTTGTTGTGTGTCAGAGTGCACTGGGAACAAAGCAACAAAGCCCTGTGTTAATATTCAGACCGAAATAAATCGGGAGACGGCGAATATAAGGAAAAGTTTTTTTAAAATAAAAAAAAAAAGCGTGATTGCGGAAATGTTCAGGCGATCGATATCCCGATGGTGATTTCCTCGATGGGGAACGGGATCGACGATTCGATCGAGAAATTCAGATCCATGCGGATTCGTCACTGATCCAGTTTCTTCACTTTTTATTTTACTTATTATCTTTTTCTGTCTGCGCTGTCTACTTTCCATAATAGAGACTAGTTCATAATTTATATTATTATTGAAATTACACGCGCCGCAAAAAAGATAATTTTATAAGCTTTGAGTCTCTACTTTAACATACTTTTTATTAAATTTGTGGAAAAAATAATCCTATCAACTTGTAAATCAAAAATATCAGCGGAAAAAAATTTCAGAATTTAAAATTTTTCATTTTGGGCTGTAACTTTTGAGGTAATTTTTTTAGGTTTAATTTCTTGATTTTTTCCGATTCCTAGAGGAGGTTTTCAAGTTTCCTACGACTTTTATTTACTGAATTATGATAGCTTAGATCAAGCCTAAAAATTCAACTTTCCAGAATCATTATCAATCTTGTTTTCATATATAAAAAAATTGAGAAAATAATTACTTAGTGATTGCAAGTATTTTTTAATGTTTACGCAATAACAAATACTGTTAATTAAAAGTATTTGCACATGGGTAGCAAGAGCATGATCAGCAAAACTTCAAACCCGTCTGTTGTCGTAAACAGAGTCGTTAAACCAGGCCTCGACATATTCACACATTTGTTTCTCTGCCTTACAATTACCATAATAAAAAATTGACAAAACAAAAGCAAAGTTTTCCAATTTATCTAAAATTCCTCATAAAATTATTCATAATAATTATTTATCTAAACAATAACTATTGTCGTAAACCGATCCGAGTTGGTCACGACTCGAGATAGTTTTGTAATTGATAAAGACTCCTGAGAAATTGATAAGTGCAGATAATTACGATAATAGCAGTAGCATTATACCTTTTGTGAAGAAGCCTCTATAACAAAATAAAATAAAATGTAATATTATAAAAGATGTGCCCAGTCCAGATTCTTGCATTCCTCTTTACTTGTACTTGTGTACTCGTAACCCGACAGAGTCTGCTCAGCTTATCTTCTTTCATTTCATTTATTTCTATTCTCTCGTCCATTCTTATGTTGCCACGATTATTATTATAACAGTAGGCTGGACAACGAGTAGCATTAAACCCACTAGTAGTTGTTGTTGTTCTTCTTCTTCTTCTTCATCTTCTTCTTGTTGTATAGTCACCGTGTGGTGTCCTGCAATCATAACGGTACTAAATTCATTCCTTATTCAGATGCTCTACTATTATACTCCCATAATTATTTTATATATATTATTATTCTATTTATCATGTTTTATAGAAATATTTACAAGCAGTAAAAAAAAAAGTGATTCATTAAATTATTTTAATTTAAAATAAAATGTGAATAATAAATTCAGATTAATGTCAAAAAGTGTGAATTAACAAGTACCAGCACACTCTTCTTGGTTTTTTTATTTTTTTTTTATCAGCTTGTCGTCATTAGTCAAGTATCGGCGGTGTCATTAGTCTCGGAGTTAAGTATACCGATACAGAAAGGATACCACTGAGTAGAGAATAAAAGTAACTAAGTATAGAATAAAAGCTAAATAGATTAAACACTTGATTCGGAGATTATAAATATATAAATGGAGATAGCGATGGTTCAAATTATAAAACTGGTTTGATGTCTCAAATACTCATCCTACAGATCAAACTGAAACCTAAATTAAATCTAAACTTCCCACCTTATTTATATTATTATTTTCATCTAATTAACTACCTGTAATTTAATTATAAACTTTAGCACCGTAATTTACATCATACCAAATTCATAAAAACCATAAATTAGACCATGTAATACCAAATAATACAACATAAAATATATATAAGATAGTAAGGAAGAGAGTATTCACACACGCGATTTAAAACCATGGGTCAGCTGCTTATGCTGTCCGTCGAATGCCGTTGCGTAATCCCGGCGATTTAGTGCATCAATTTTTTTTTCTACTCATACATACATATTTACGTACTTAGGTAGGTACATTGGTGTAGATTGGTATGTTTAAGCTGAGTAAAGGCTGTGGTCGTGATATGTACATGCGATGGCGCAAGGGAAAACGCGGCATGGACCACGCCGATGATTTTATACATTACAAATCCCTACATAACACTACTCTACTTTTCAATGTATGTATATGTACTATAAAGTGTAAAAGTAATCCATATATTTAATAAGATGAATGTAGATGTGGATGTATATCTATACAGGACAAGTTGTGTTAGTCGGGCGTGGTCCCGGTGGCCATGGAATGCGCTCACTTTCACCGAGAGACGCGAGAGAGCCAAGTTAACTCTTTTTATTTTAATCAACAAGGATAAATGTATACATTGGTCTTTTATTCGTCTACTTGCGGATATACAAACACGCAGATCACCTCACCTGGACCTTTATTTTATTCTATTTATCAGTAGGTATTTTAAATTACCGTATGCCGTATGCCGTATGCAGCATAACGTGTGCCATGTGCCGGGTACCGAGTGCCGTGCAAGTATAATAATAAAATAGTGGACGACGACGACAACAACAACAACAGTAACAGCAACAGAACACATTTAATGTATTTAATGACGGTGAAGAGAAAGAGGAATCACACACGGACACACGTGTGTGCCAACCAATCTAGACTAACGTACACAGGGAATGTGTGAGTCTGGTACCAGTGTAGGAGCACAGCTATTTGGCTTTCTAGACAAAGTGTGCTCGAGACGTTTTAACGTTGTTGTAGAGCAAGACTACGTTATGTACTCCTACGTGACTCCACCCGTATAGTACTGATACAACAGCTACAGCAACTGGGAATGAATCGAGATCACTCGTGCATGGGATCCAAGTAGATCGACCTACCGCTCTGCTGATATCCAGCCTCTGCTTGGCTCCGATATTTTTATGCTGACTTTCGTCCTCAGACACGCAATTTTTTTTTATACACTATTTTTATTTGCGTCGAGGTAATTTAGACAATTATATATTTATTTATGTTTAAGCAATGTTCAGTAAATTTTCAGTACTTTTTGCGAATTTAAAAAATTATTTTATTGCAGAACCGGATGGTGATGATTGCACGTCGAATTATGAAACTTTTAGATTTATTTTCTAGTAGTTGACATCTTTTGAGTTCCCAAGATGATTTAATGCCGTTTAAATCATTTTTTTTGGTAATTATCCAGTTCCGCTCCATCTAGACCGTTGCTGCAGCTGGTGGAAAAAATAACTCGAGTCTAATAAATTCAAGTGAATAAAATAAATGTCGGACAATTAAATGAATAAAAAAGTTATAATAATTCAGGAGCCAAAAATGATGGAGTTTGTTCATTGATACATTATGCAAATGCCGATAAAAATGGAAATAAAAAGGAGAGAAGGTGAATGTGAATGTGAATCATTGATGGGCGAGGCCTTGGTAGGATTTGCATCCCAGCCATGCACCGTTCACAATAACAGAGTAGAGATGCATTGGCAAGTCCGTATCCGAGGTGTATCCAGATCCACCAGGCAAAGTCTCTCTACTCGACAACCGAGAGGTTTATAAAGATAATTGATGCACCGAATTGCCGGTTCGGCAGAACGCTCGTGAGAGATCTTTCGAAGAGTATTTTATATTTCGTAACTCCTTTTAATATGGACGTGTGTACTCTAAAGTAAAGAGAAGACAAGAGAAGAGAAAAGAAGAGAAGAGAATAAAATAAAATAAAAGCTAAGAAAATAAAGTCAAGTGGTCTCGTGTTGGTACACTTAACTCCTCTGCTCAATAAAGTCCGGCCAAGGGCAGTCACGCTCTTCTCAAATCCCGTACCGGCAATATAAAGGATGATTACTCCCCGATCAGTTTATGCCGGGTTTTTATTCTTAATTTAGCTTTTTGTTTCTTATTATTAATTCCGTCATTACCGAGGTCTGCTCGGTTATTTTTTACGCCCTTGATGGACAGATGAAAGTTTTAATAAGAATTCACTGGGCTCCGTTGACGTATTTCATGTGTAAAACAACAGCAACAAGAGTGCTGATGCCACCCTGACTTGACTCGTGAGTTGCGAATTGTGAGTAGGATTTGCGCAATATCTTTTTTTATTTAAAACCTTTTTTCTTCTTCAAAGTCTTGTGGCGAAAAGCAGATTAATTGACGCGTCGATTACACTTACGTTAAAAGGAACTTCCAAATAAACATTCCCAGAGGCTGCTGGGCTCTGTTACTGGTCATGTAATTAAACGATGAGCAAAGCCTAAGTACGCCGTCAAGCTCCAAATTAGCCAGCGGTACCACATTAATCTTTCCATCGGATTAAGACTTTATCTGACATTATTGATCACTTAAAATCTTGTCTCCAGTTACATTTTATTTAACTCAACTCGACTCTAGAATAAAATTGATTAATGTTAATAATTACTGTTTTTTTTTTTTTTATTAGAAAGTTTTTTAAAAATAACCAAAGATTGAGAGGCAAAGCAATTAAATAGTTAATGCTGGTGATTGTCGATATTTATATTATAGATTTAAGATTTTTTCGAGTCTCGAGTGATCGATCAAGCGAGAAGATTATAAAATTAAAATGTAATGATAGGAGAGTGTAGAATAAAAAGAGTCTAACGTAACTCCTCCTTGGAGCCGAATCGGGAGTGCAATAATTATAATAATAATAATGATAATGATAATGATAATAAAAATAACTATATCTGGTGTGTAACTATGTAATGTGAGGAGAAGGTAGTTTAATTTCGCTTTCGAAACGCCGTTAAGTCGATCGATCGATGTCGTGGATCACTCACAGGCCGTTGGCTTCCCGATCTTGGCATTCCGCCGGTTGATTTACATTTTTAAAAATATCTTTATTATTTAATCATGTGGGTTTTTCATTTTCGTTATACTCTTCAAAAATATTATAATAATAATAATAATAATAATAATAATAATAATAATAATAATAATAATAATAATAATAATAATAATAATAATAATAAATAACCGAGCTAATAAAACCATTAAATCGAATTTAAAAATCCAGTCGTGAGGTCATAAGAATTTTTAATGAAACCCGTAGGGCCTGGATAATTTAGTCGTTTTCTGGGCCAAAATCATCACGAATCAATTGTCAGTTGTTGCATAACATACCCATTATACATTCAATACTTGAATAAATAATTATCTTGCATTATCCAATTTTATAAATTTGTTTACTTAATATTTTTTTTTTGCAGTAAAAAAATTATTAATTAAATAGGGATAAAAAAAAATTTCGCGTGAGCTTTTTATCTCCAATTCCCAAATCAGTATAAGTTAAAAAAAATTTTGATTTTTAAAAAAATAAGAAAGTAATTCAGAACCATTTTACCCGGCTTCTTTTACCTACTGGTAATACAAAGTAGTTTATTTAAAAAATGTATATCTCGATTGCGTAAACGCGTATTTCCTTGTCTGAAAACACCCACGTTTAAACGAGCTAGACAGAACAGAATTTTGTAGCACCACAAATGCTGGATAGATTGTAGACTTGAAGACGTCAAGGCGTAGGTACTGATTTATCAGTTCTAGAAAATATTCCAGAAAACACTTGATGATTTAGACGTATGTCTGAGAGCGAATACCTTTGTCAGAGCATTGGTGGCTTGCACACATGTGTGATTTGAATTCTGTTGAAGATCATACTCGATTTACTCAGAACTTCTCACGGAATACGAGGATCAAATGGATACGCGGAGATCAGGGCGTGGTTGGTTTTATGTAAGCTTCAACACATACAAATATATAAATTCATCTATATCTATATCTCTATCTCTATATACATATATATAAATATATATATATATGGATGTAGTTTGTTGTTTTTTCTATTCTTGTTACATCTAGTGACTCTGGTACAGAGCAGAAACTACGTCCCGATTATTCCATTTATTCGATACCGGTACCACCGTCACGAGTTCGTTGCCAATTTTTTACTCGGTTGCTTTGACATTTTAAAGATTATTTCATTTAATATTTAGCTCTCAATGTGATTATTTGATATTTATAAAAATTGTGAATATGAAAAAAAATTAATAGTAATAATAATAATTAAGTAATTAAATGAGACGTCGGATACTTTTGTATTGAATAAAGATGACGAAATAAAATTCAAGAGTTGTGTAGTAGAAGCGTTGATAATCGCAGACAGCTGACCAGTCAGTCAGTATTATAAAACTGCAGATCGAACACGCAAAGAAAAATCGTGGGAATTTTAAAACTATAAAATATAATACTAGTTATAACTAAGTCAAAGCGGAAGCTCTCAGGTACAATTAAATTCACTTACACGTACTCGAAATAATCGAGTTTGTAGTTTCCAGTTGATATATATAAATAAATAAATATAAGGCTGGATGATGCATGCTGCGTGGGCATTTGAATCATTGAAGCTGCTCAGAATGCAAATTTAAACGTATTTATTAAGATCAAACATTTATGAGAAATATAAATATATATTACATAAATCTTCTTCGAGATAATTAGCATCATCAACTTGTTAAGGCCATTGAGATGTCCATGGAACAATTATCTCAAGTCTTACCTTTTAATTTGGATCGTCACTGCATTTGAAAAAAAATTAATTACGAGAATTAATAATTAAATTTATTTGCAAGTGTCTGGACTAATTCAGAACACAGAAATATTGGGCCCAAGTGCTCATTACTGTCTCTCATTCTCTCAACCGCTCCTTCACACTTCTTTATATATATATACATAGAAAATAAGTATCTGTAGATGTGAGAAGTGAAGTGAGGCCGCGGCAAAAGAGCTGGCAAGAGATACTAACGGATTAAAGATTAGTGGGTGTGTTGCAGGTCGATACGGGTGTGTGACCATGCGTTGAAATGAAAGGAGACGCGACTTCTGTACTGGAGAGAATTTATTTATTTATTTTATTTTATTATTTTTTTTTTTTTTATTTTTTTTTTTTTTTGATAAACTAACGCTGCGGTAAAAGAATCTTTGAGGCAACTATTTTATGAATTATTGAACTCTGGGATGTTTCAAGAGTAGGCTCTGATGATTGGATTAACTTTCTGTTATCTCGTGATTTCTAGTTGGCAATGATCGGTGGTGCGTATAGAATAGGATTGCTTAAGCAGTGTCACTAAAGGAAGGAGCTATGACCACTTTATTGTCAGAAAGCTTTCGTGTTAATAACGATTCTACATATTTAACTATTGCAAGTGAGTATCCGGACTTGAGAATTATTTCGAAAAAATATTTTTTCCTATAACTGTCACTATTTCCTAGTTTGCTATCGGAGTTTAGCATCAACGACATAGAACAAAAACCCAAGCGCTTTTAATTTCATAAAAAGTATGAATTTGTTTCCTTCACTTTTATGTGCTAGGGTCTTGTAGAAGACTTTACTAATGGGTCAAAATGCCCATTTTGGCCACAAAATCTTAGAAAAAAGTTTCAAATTATGAAGTTATAGCGCGACAACTCAGCAGGTGCATTCAGGGTGACCACCTGGACAAAAAAAATGATAACAGCAATTAATCGAAGCCGTAAAGTCTTAGCAGGAGAGCTATTGGCCTCAAAAATGGGCAAAAAGGCTGATTCTGGCCATTTCACATTCCATGATTTAAAGTGATTAACTGGCCGGTTTTCTGCATATATAACATTTGACTTACTGCTTGTCCACGATTATTCTTTATTATACAATTTTCTTACTTTCCCAAACCATAGAGTGCGTTATTGCGCCGGAAAAAATTCAAACTTACCGCTACTCGCAGCAAGTCTGATTTTCATGAAGCTTGTCGTAATGATGTCACACATAGAAACAGTTTTTTTTTCGCATATGCATGTACAAAAAATTATGATCAATGAAAAAAAAGCAACAATCCAATAAAATAGAGTTATTGTAATAGATATAATTTATAAGCACTCTCATTATTAATTGGTGCTCTTATTTTTGTACACGACAACTTATATAATGGAGAATCAAGCTGTCGAATCCGTCCCTGCAGGTATTATTATTGTTTTATACTACTCATTTAGGTTATAACAACGCGAGAAGTTGTATCAGATTCAAGTTGAGTCAAAAAAATTTTAATTTAGGAGACAAAGTCGAAGAAGTAGAAGCCGAGGGCGACAAGAGTAGTTTCGAAGTATGTGACAATGGTAACTCCGCTGACCTGGATTTCAATAGTGCTAACTTTGACAGTGATGAACAAGTTGAGTGTGACAACGGCGATTCTACTATCGGAGCCGAGCGGATTTGTATCCTGGATCCTGAGTCAGAGGTAATTCAAAATTTTCCTGTTAATTTTCTTAGCGCGTAGGCTGTGAATATTATCTAGTTGATAAATTACAGGAGCTTGATTTCAATCATTCGAGACTGAGTAAGCTGGAGAATCTCGAGCCGCTGACAAAAATTAAAAAATTGTGTTTTGATTGGAACCTGATCTCGAAGATTGAAAATTTGGATACACTTGTCACTCTAGTTGAATTGGAATTACGTGATAACCAGATAACAGTAATTGAAAATCTCGATTCTCTGGTGAATCTTCAGTAAGTTATCAATGTCATACAAGTCATACTGATTAAGGGCAATCTCTGACACTGTCCTCATTTAATAAAAATTAAATTACTGAAGTTGTTTTTCGTTACGTCAGTTATTAAAATAAATAATAGTTAATTATAATTTAGCAATAAATTTAATATTTTTTTTTATTTTTTTACAGAGCTTTAGATATTTCATTTAATCGAATCAAAAAAATAGAGAATCTCGATCGACTGACAAATTTAAAAAAATTATTTTTATCTTCAAATAAAATAACAAAAATTGAAAATATTTCGCATTTAAAAAATCTGACAATGCTGGAGTTGGGTGACAACAAAATACGCAACATTGAAAACCTGGACGAGCTGACAAATTTGAAAAACTTATTTTTGGGAAAAAATAAAATATCGAAAATAGAAAACTTGAGCCACTTGGTCAATCTCCAGCTGCTGAGTTTGCAGAGTAACCGCATTACGAAGATTGAAAACTTGGAAACTCTGACCCAACTTGACCAATTGTACTTGTCAGAGAACGGGCTGACTTGCATCGAGGGACTGGAGTCCTGCAAGTTGCTGACTACACTCGACATCGCCAATAACCAGATCAAGAAGATCGAAAACATAAAACATTTGGAGTTATTGGAAGAGTTCTGGGTAACAATTTTTTTTTATTTTCCTAAATTCATCATTTGTTTAATTAATTTTATTTTTTTTTGTCAGATAAATAATAATCAAATCGAAGATTGGACAGCAATCGACACTCTGGCTGAGAATAAAAAGCTACAGACAGTTTATCTGGAACACAATCCGATTGCAAGTGATCCAAATTATAGAAGAAAAATAAAATTACTTTTGCCCTGGTTAGTCCAATTAGACGCAACACTTTGCAGGTAAATTGGTGATAGCCTTAAAAAAAATAAAATCGTCCAAAACTCTAAACCTTATTCCCAATTACTCAGAACTTGGGTCCTTTTTTTTTACTTGAATATTTAAAATACTTATACTGAATATTATATCTTTGAAACAATGAATACTTTCCATTTTAAATGGTATTTAATAAATAAATAAATAATTAATACTATAATGTACTGAAAGTAATTGGAATTACCTCAAGTTTATCAGCAGCTTCCTGTCAGTAATCTGAATAAAAAAAATGTTAAATGTTAACTAAGTTAATTATTATCGTATAAATAATATTTATATATACTTTTTTAAATAATACTCACTTTGAAGGAAATTTATTTCTCATAATTGTGTACTGATGTATTATTCAAACTTTTTGACCAAAGTCACTTTAAATAGTTATTGTAATTTGTTTAAAAATAATATTATTGTAATTAAATCAATTATAAAACTAATAACTGATATTTTATTTCATTTTTCCCACCCAGTCATTAATTTATTAATTATCATTATTACTTTCGCGATAAATTTAAATATTTGATGAATAAATTATTAAAAATTAGAGACAAATTAAAATGCGTAGGTTAAAATAAAATGGCGGCAGAATATGATAGACAAATATTTAAAATATTAAAAAAAAAAAAAACACTTGAGTGTTTGTACAAACCTTGGCGGGGAAATAATATGCAGAAGGGTGTCCTAATACACTTGGAGATTTGAATTAAATTGCTCCAAGTGTATTGCAGCTAAAAAACGTCACTTAACTGCTATTTCCCTACCAGACGATGCCAGATGAGTTGGTTCAGGAACTTGGAAGTCATCAGCGTCAGCCATCAGCAACACTTTACACCCGAACTGAACACTTAACACTTTACACAGCACTAAACACTTAACTTCACCACAGACACTTTGCACAATTTAAATTAATAACAGTTAAATTTTACACGACTTAATTGCAACACCGGGTTTCGATTCAAACGTAAAAAAAGATCTGGACTACTACTGCCATGACAATGATACTGACTGCCGCTATTGGACCGTCAGTTGATGCAAAGCAAACGATTTTGCGA
Source organism: Microplitis demolitor (assembly GCF_026212275.2). NCBI lineage: Eukaryota > Metazoa > Arthropoda > Insecta > Hymenoptera > Braconidae > Microplitis > Microplitis demolitor. Next base: position 442,299 of record NC_068551.1, on the reverse strand, counting down.
TTCTCTCACCCCCCACTTTAGCAAAAATTTGAACGTTGAGTACAGCAATGCACAGTAGCGCCAACTTGGCGCGAAATTTAAAATGAAGCGAGAGATAGATGGTGTGTTCGGATTCTCCGCCCGGCGCACAGAGACGCTTGCAATATACCTAAGAAAATTTTAATTCATAATTAAATTTAATTAGTAGAAAAAAAGTGAATTACCAATTTAAAAAAAATGTATTAATTACCAGTGTATTGATTAAAGTGAAATTTAAGTGAAAAAAATCTTAGTATTTCGAATCGATCCTTAATTAATAGAAATTAATGTTAGTTTCGTGTGCGAAAAAAAGCGTCAAAAGACCCTGGAGTGGCGGGTCCGAACACACCAATAGAAATAAATCAACAAAAAATATATAATTAATGAATTATTTTAAATATATATACACATATGTATTTTAAATATATTTATACATATGCATGTACGGGCCGTAGTCCCGTGTCTACGAGACACGTTGAATGAGTCATGAATAAATTTTAAAATTTGCCGCCAAGTTTCCACCGCCACTACCAAACCCCGAAAATTTCAGATTGTACCCAATTGGTCAATCCGGTCTCTGAGCGTGCGCGTGCGCGAATTAGCCGTGACGTCATGAACCGACAACACTAAACTAAAGTATCAGATGAAGAGTCAGCCATTTTGTGACTGTGTTAATATTGAGGATCGTGATTATTGTTTGGTGTTGAGTGGATTGATAATTTTATAATAATAATCTTAATCTTAATGATACAATAGTAAATAAAGCTTAATTATCTGGTCTTGTCGGCATATATGTACCAAGTGTTAGGTTTCCTTGTAAATTCATATATTTAGATTTCTACAATGGAGGATAAAGCGTCACTAAAAGAGCTTGATCAGTGGATAGAGCAGCTAAATGACTGCAAACAATTGACAGAAAGCCAAGTTAAAACTCTCTGCGACAAGGTATCCACTCCTCTATTATTTTTTTTCATTATTTTCAAACTCATTTACATATTTATATTTCACAAGTACTTTGTACTCGAGTCGATTGTCAGTTTATCTAATACCAGGTATTGAACGTCCTGAGAGCAACTCAGATACCAATATTGGGCGGCATGTCATAATTTTTAATTCTGACCACGCATTCAAAAACTATTTTACTAATAATAATAACCATCTAAAATTCATTTTCAAATTTTGTCGCCGTTGTTTTATTCCTTTTTTTCCGGTTAATTATTTGTACAATTATTTATTTTTAGTACAGAGAAAAAAAAAACAGTTTGTTGATGAATAATAAATTTTAAAAAATTCAAATTTAAATTCAAACAATCACATCAATTATTGATTGATTAAATAATTAACTTAAATAGCAATAATTGGATCAAGGTATTCTATTGGCATTGTAATTAGTCATAATTAATTAGTTGGTTTCTTTTTTTATTGGTATTGATTAAAGATTAAGTTATAAATTATTTGAGTTAAAGTTTTAAAAGTTGTAATTGTATACAGGATAAAAATGTAATCAATAATTGATGTGTCATCACTAAACGTATCACATCCTCTATAAAATGTACGATAAAAGATAACTTACATCAATATGTATACATAGATATAGAGATGTATATAGATTTTATTTATGGATATTTAATAAATGGAATGCACTCATGCGGTAATTTCATGTTTTTTAGGCTAAAGAAATTTTGGCAAAGGAGTCAAATGTCCAGGAAGTTAAATGCCCGGTGACAGTATGTGGAGACGTTCATGGACAATTTCATGATCTTATGGAATTGTTTAGAATAGGTGGAAAATCACCGGATACAAATTATCTGTTTATGGGCGATTATGTTGACAGAGGTTACTATTCTGTGGAAACTGTTACTCTTCTGGTGGCACTGAAGGTAATAAATATTTGTTTATTTATTTATTTAACTAAAATACAAATTATTTTTTTCATTAATCGATTTCCGAAATAATTTTTTTTACATGGAAAATAAACACAAAAATAATCGAGTGATTTATTTAATTATTTTTAGAATGGAGCGTAAATTAAATGACGAATTGTTTATAAAATGTTATTTTGTTTGTTGATGTAGGTGAGATACAGAGAGAGAATAACTATTTTAAGAGGGAATCACGAGTCAAGACAAATCACACAAGTGTACGGTTTTTACGATGAATGTCTACGTAAATACGGTAACGCAAATGTTTGGAAATTTTTTACCGATTTATTCGATTACCTACCCTTGACTGCGCTGGTAGACGGTCAAATATTTTGTTTGCACGGTGGACTGTCACCTTCCATTGATACCTTGGATCACATTCGTGCTTTGGACCGTCTCCAAGAAGTACCACACGAGGTAAGATGCCTGATCGTTTACTCACTGCTTACTATCCACTACTCACAATCCACCAGCCAACTTTTTTTTATAAATAAATTGCCGTGCGATTTTATTAATAATCAATGAATGAATCACAACAAAGTTCACTATGAATGACATTTATTAATAATTTATTATTTATATAAACCAGGGACCAATGTGCGATCTATTATGGTCAGACCCTGATGACAGAGGAGGATGGGGTATTTCACCTCGTGGTGCCGGTTACACCTTTGGCCAGGACATTTCTGAAACATTTAATCACTCTAATGGCCTGACTCTGGTATCACGAGCTCATCAGCTTGTCATGGAAGGCTACAATTGGTATATTTTTTAAATTATTCTATTATAGGATGGGGTGGGGAGAGGGGGGCAAAACGAGGTATTTAAGAAAATACTGAGTTTTCGGGTGCTATTATTTGATTAAATTTGTAATGATTAAAATATTTTTCTAGGTGTCATGATCGTAATGTTGTAACAATATTTTCTGCACCAAATTATTGTTATCGTTGTGGTAATCAAGCTGCAATTATGGAATTGGATGATGCATTGAAATATTCATTGTAAGTCTACTGATTGATTGATTAATTATAAATTATTTTTAATAATTTTTTTTTTATTATTAAATAGCCTGCAATTTGATCCGGCACCACGACGTGGAGAACCACATGTCACTAGGCGGACACCGGATTACTTCCTCTAAGGAGTTTAAATATCCAGATAGATTTTAAATAAGGTAGGGGCATGGAACGACGCTGGTTTAATAGTGAAGCCACTAAACATAATCTTTAATAAGTAATAATAATAATAATAATAATAAAATGTGTAACATCGGTAATAAGTGTAAGAGATGTGTTGAGCTCGTGGATTAGCAATCCTGAGCTATTTTCTTACATAAAACTCCATAGATCCCAAGTATTGTATAATCACTATTACATGGCCCTTGATCAACATGTCGCCGAGTAATGTGACTAATTAAATAAACGCCTGCGTCTCCATTAACATGTACACACCACACACATACTAGACATGTAGACACAACTATTTTACACATTAAGAAATAATAATAATAATTAATAAATAATAAATAATATTGTACACTTGTAACAACTCTACCGGTACGATAATTCTTTTTTTATTTTATTAAATTACGTAATAGTCAGTCGCTTTGATTTTTTAAAATTAAAACTATAAAATTTGAACAAGTGAACCGTACACACACATCTCGATTCTAATTAGTGCCCAAGAGTCTCCGTTTAATTATTATTATTATTATGAGCATACCTTATTATTTGGATTTAAAATATGATTTTTATTTTTAAATATTTTATTTAAAATAAAAATTGTAATTTTAGTTAAAAGAAAAAAAGAATAAGAAATAATAAGCGCATGTGCTCGTGTGTCAGCTCATTCAATCCAATCCGCATTAATTAATTGTATAATCGCGAAGGTATTTCAGTATGTAAACTAATTAAATAAACAAACAATACGGATACGGATTGATGCAATAGTGAGTTGACTCGTAATAAAAAAATTTGAAAATTTATAAACAATCGTGTTATTGAAGATTTAAATTATTTAAATTACCATAACGATTGTTTTAATATGCACTTGGTAATTAACTTTTTTTATAATTCAAATACTCATTTATAGCAATTAGTTTATTATATACTTAAAATAATTAAAGGTATCAGTCAAAGTTATTAATAAATAATTTTATAAAATTTAATTGACTAAACATTATTTATATTTATCACTTATTTTCTTTTGGTAATTTATTATTTAAATCTTCAGACACGATAAATTATTTTTTGAGCTGTCGTTTTATCGATTCAAATGTAACAGAGTTGTTTATAAGTTTTATTGTAATTTTTATTATAATTCATATTAAAAAAACAACTTTGAGAATTTAAAAAAAAAGAGTCAGATATTTTTTACGACGGTTTATAATTTTCTATTTTTTATTCGATCATTGCCCTTTTTCATGCCTTGATTTATTATTTTCTGTCCATTATTTAATGATTATTATATATTACAATAATAACTATAAATATATATATATACATTATCATTACTAAAATTTCATTTTGTCTAAAAAAAAATCATTGGATCATTTTCTTGTACACTTTCTATGTAAAAAAAACTTTTTTCACTGATTAATTATTGAGAAACAAATAAATAATTTAAGTCTTGAAACTAAAAAATAATAAATCAATACAATAATTAATATAAAAATAATAATAATGAATGTAAGAAAATGTAATAGGTAATAAGACGTAGTAAAAACACTTTTGCATCAAGTCCCCCGTAAACGAGCTATGAGAATTAATAAAAAAAAATAAATAAAAACAAATGTGCATTTTTTAAATAGCATATTTATAATTTAATTAATCAAATAAATAAATAAATATAAACAATTAATTTCCAATTGTTCATAATAAGTAATTGACGATCTTTTTACTGATTAAGATTATAAATAAAAATTATTAATGATAAATTGATGCTTATCAAACCAACCCTGCGTTGTGTCAAATTATTAAATAAATTATGAACAAATAATAATAATTTTTATTAAAATTCATGCGTGATTATATTTTAAATATAATTATATTTAATAAGTATAATTGTGTTTAACAATCGCGTGTGCTTACAATTATTGGCGATGTAAAATAAACATTTATTAAATTTAAATTTTTATTCACTATTTTTTTTTTATTTTTTTAGTTATTAATTTTTATTTGAATTATTATAAAATCATGATAGTTTAGAGCGGCTTTTAAATAATAAATTAGGTATGAGTACTGAAACGAACGTGAAATGTGTAGATGCGCATTATTAGGTTTCAATTGTAAAATAATATACAAAACAAGTATATATATTAAAAAAAAAATCTTGCCGCTATCAGCGGTGCATTTTTTTCTCATTTTATATTTTAAAAAAAATGAAATAAAATAATTAAACAATCTACACATGTGAAACATAATTAAATTTTTTTCTTATACAAGACATTTATTAATTATTATTATAAATTATAATTATAAAAATGAATGCATTTTAAATTTATATATTTAACTTTTTGTAAATCTTTTATAACATAAATTAATTTGTCAAATTTTAATATTCCTATAGCGGGCAATTATTTAGATAAGACGTAATTTATGTTTATACTTATCTAAGTACGCTTACTGTGCGTTTTTTTAACGCTGACGCGTTAACTTTTTTTTTCGCTTGCATATAAAATTTAATTTAGTCAAAAAAAAATAAAAAGGTCATTACTTGAATTTAATATTTGTAATTATTTAAATAATTTATTAAATTAAAACAATTTTTCAATTATTAATACAAAAGGTAAATTTATTTATATAAAAGTCAGCATATAAAATATATTACTATTATTTTTAACATTTACTTGAGGTATAAAAGTGCAATTATTATTTTAGCTAATGCAACACTTACAATTACAATCGATACTAAATATATATATACCATGTCTTTTTAAGGAATAAAATTAATTTTCTAAAATAAACTTCAATCCGTTAAATAATAATCAGAATAAATAAGTAATTAAACTACTAAATTTTCATTCCGGTGTCTAAATCCAGCAATTGTTTCATCAGTTCATAAGTCGTAAAGCTAACAGACACCATTGGTATAGCACGAAGATAATTTATACTCATTCCCCTGTAAAGTCCTTTTGTTACTCCGTTTTCAAAATAAATTAATTTAATCGTCGAGACCATTCCCGATCTACAAAATTTTAAAATAAAGATAAATGTTTTTTTCTTATCTTCCAACAATCGAATAAACAAATAATGTACCCGTATTTATGCGTAGCTGGATCCATCATGGCTAATTGCATACGTCTTCTGGTGACATCAAGTGGATAAGAGAAGCTTTGTGCAACAGCACCAGCAATTCCCCCACAGAGTAATTTTGCCGGTAATGTTAAAACAAGGCCACCTGGTAACAAAAAAATTAATGGGTCGATTATTTTACTGAGCATTAATTTTTCTACGTCTCTATTGTCTATTTTATTAATTATTTATTACTACAACTATTATTAATATTTTTTTCATTAAAATTATCTCTATTAATATTCAACATTTCTATTGCATTTCATTTGATGTCTTGTATTATCTGACGCTGATTGAATTCATAATAAAACAAACCTGAACTGATAATTCATTTTAATTTTTTTCATCTATTATTATTATTATTATTATTTACCGGTATTTCTTGGACAGTCATTGCATAAATAGTGAGGCAGGTACTTCATACAGAAAAATTTGAGATATTCAAATGAGTAGAATGAAAAACCAGCATATGGTATCATTCCCAGTATAGTTGGCCAAAATCCACGATACAATGCCGTCAATCCTCCTTCCTAAAATAATGATATCATGATAAATAAATATAATTATATTGTTTTACTGACTTGTAAAACTCACATCTTTGAAAATAGACACCGCGGTATGGACAATACCGGTGTAAATATGCTCACCGGTGACTTGAAACGCAAGTCTAGCTCTGATAGTGTCCAGAGGATACGTTAGAGTCACTGACGTCACTCCAGCACATGATCCAGCGATGAATTTGTCTATATGAGAATTTTTACCAAACACGGTTCCTAAATACTGTAATCATTTAATTGAATAACTATTAAAATACTGGATTTATGAAAAAAGTTGCCCATACCTTTTTTGTAAGAAATTTGATTCTCTACAAATTTGGTCTCATATATTTTTATCGTATCTTCAATAGTTTAGCCGTTATTCAAGTTTATTGCTTTAGCAAATAAACAATTCCATGGAAATTTTATCTTTTATCTAAAATTATGATTCAAATGTTAGAGATACGATAAAAATATACTGAAACACTTTTGTAGAGAATTTAATTTTATGAGAATAAGATATCTGCACCTTTGTACGTAAACTCAATAGTTGTGATGTAATTTTAGTTTAAGTGACAGAAAAAATTTACTCCAAAATAAAAAATGACCTGGGGTCAAATATCTGTAGTAATAAAATAACTATTTGCGTAAATAATTTAAATAACAATAAAAATAAGCATCAAACCTTTTTATATATTTCAAATGACGTATACTGTGTAGCTGCATAAGGAAATATTCTAATCATTTGAGCAAAATTTCCTTTGTAAAGTGCCAGGAATTTTTCTTTTTGAATTATTTCTTTCAGACCAGAAAAAACTCCTGAGAAAATAAATGAACTCATATCAATAATTTCATATAAGTTCATAAAAAAATATATATGTATATATAATATGAAAATACCAAAATGTTTATAATGATTACTGTGAGCTTGTAAAAGTATTTTAATTCTGTCTAAAGGAGCGACAGCAGTTTTCGAACACATTCCAGCGACACCTGCAATTAAAAAACAGATAATTAAATAATTGTAACTAATTACTACTGAGTATAAATTAAAACAAAACAATGGAAATTTAAATTTATAATTTATAACTCCCGCGTAAAATAATAATATTTAAATCAACAAACATACCACCAGCAAATAAACTTTTTAAAACAAAAACATAATTTTTTTGTTTTTCAATCAACTCCATTTTGGAAAACTAATTATATATTTTTTTTAATTTAGAAAGTGGATAAAATTGGTAGGTCTTGCTGCTGTTGCTGTCGGTGATGATGATGATGATCACTTACTAACAACACAACTGTCATGTTCATACGCGCACGCGTCTTTGGATAATTTTTTTTCTTCTGAAGCATAAAGAAAAAAGAACGTTGACCTTGTTTTTTTACACAGACAAATACGAAACAACACAGGCTTAAAATCATCTATAGTGTACACTTACAGAGCACACAAGACGTGTCATATGTGCCCGCAATAATCCAGGTTATGGAAGTTGTACCGGAGCTGCTGGTGAAAGTACGAGATAACCAACACTATTTCTATTGGAAGTATGTTAAAACGAGTACTTTCGATGGCTTCAGCTTTGTTGTTTTAATCGCAAAAGTATTGTTGTTGTTTATTTATTCAAATGATAGCCATAACATGTCATTTAGTTATCACAGTTAATTTAATGAATTATTTCCCTCGGGTTACATCATTTTTTTTTTGTTACTTTATTTAAGATAAAACGGCGTCTGCGCAGATTTGAATAGATTGCGCGCGCGTTCGGTTTCAGGGGCTCAGAGTGAATTTGGAAATGCTCTAGCTCTATCTCTCGCTATATGGCAATAATTGGCTAAAGCTAGAGCTAGAGCATTTCTGAATGCGATCACAAACAAATTTTAATAAAATTATTAAATTTCAATTTTGAAATTTCGCGCCAAGTTGGCGCTACTGCGCGTCGCTGTTTTCAACGTTCAAATTTGACAACTTGGCAACTTATTGGAAAGTGAGTGTCGATTACACAGATCCCGACATGATACAGATTGACAAATTGCGCATGCGCGCTAATAAAGTTCACAATTCAAATGTAGAGAGCGCAGTGATCAGATCAGTCCGACAAGTAATAATTAAAATAATAAACATTTAAAAACGTTGTGTTGTAATTGGCTAGTTTATTTATTTACTTTAAATAAAGTAACCGTTAATTATAAATGAATTTTATTTATTTCATAAATATTATTTTCATAGTTATTAATATAACAGCAAGGTGATCATAAAACACTAGATTACAGAAACGTTTACAGTGAGGTTAATTTCGTTAGTGTTATAATCATCAGCTGTTTTTCTCAACACGAGTAAACTAACAATAACAATAACAGAATTTTGTTTTTTAAATTTTAATTGTCAAGAATATTTGTCAAAAATTTTTGACTTATCAATAAACGCGATAGCAAAGAACGTTCATTGAATTGAGTAAATAAACATAAATGTCAGATTCAAATAGTTCAATTGACGGTGAGCCGTCAAAGTCTCCAAATTTCAATAAAACTAACTCAGAATCTCAAGAATTAATTAGTTCAGACAATGATAATCATAAATCAAGCGATAAAACACCAGATTTACCCTGTTATCAAACTAAAAAAGTATCAAAAATAGGAATAAATGATAAGAATATTAAGAACGATGATGACATTGAAGAGTTTGATACCGATGAAGACGAGCCAATTGAAAAAGATGATAAAGCAAATAAACAATCGGATTCATCACATTATTCAAAACATTTGACGTATGAAGGCGATTTATGCATTTACACAGAACCAAAAACTGGGAGACAGTTAATTTGGGACGCTAAGAAAAATAGTTGGATTCCCAAAAATGAAGTAACCGAAAATAACGACGACAATCCAATGAAAGATTATGAATTTGATGGTAATAATTATATATACACTGATAAAGTAACAAATGTAACATATAAATTTAACGATAGTAAAAATGAATGGGTCGTGAAAGATGATAAAGAAGGAAAAACTGATAATAGTTCTGCTGAACCAGATGTTAATAATCCCAGTGGTAGTAATAACGACAGTGTCGTTTATGGTTTTGAAAATGATACTCATACTTACACTGATACCACTGATGGCTCCGTTTATTTCTGGGATAGAGAAAAAAATGCCTGGTTTCCTAAGGTTACTATAGTTATTATTAATGTCATTAATATTTAATTATTTTCATTTAAAAATAAAACATTATTGCAGGTTGATGATGATTTCATAGCAATGTATCAATTAAATTATGGTTTTACGGATCAAAGTACTACCTCAAGTTCAGTGGCTCAACCAGAAATTAAAAAAATTGATCCTAAAGCTGAAAAAGAACGAAACAAAGTTGAAGCAAAAAAGAAAGCAACAGAGCCACCGACGTGGTTCGAAATTGATCCAGTTCACAATACAGCTATTTACATTTCCGGGTTGCCGTTAGATATTACGATGGAGCAACTTGTCGAACTAGTGGGAAAATACGGTCTCATTGCGCGGGATGACAAAAATAAAGACAAAATCAAATTGTATCGAGATTCGGAAGGTAATCCCAAGGGTGATGCTCTCTGTACATACATAAAGGTAAGCCACCTTTTTTTTACGATAATTGTATTAAAAAACGGACGAGGAATTTCAAGTTTTACAAAAATGAATCAATTAATAGAGTTAATGTTATTGTTTATTATTATTGTTATTATTTTTACAATTACAATGTTGAAATAATCGGTGATTAACATGAAACAATATTTACAGATGAAGCATCAAATTATAAATAATTAAATTATTATTATCCTATTAATTATTCATTTTCAGTAATTAATAAATAAACAAAAAAATATAAGCTTTAGATCATTTAGTTTATAAAAAAATAAACATTCAAACGACAACTTTTAAATTATTTATGTTCTTACACTGATTAACTATGAGTTGGAGAGAGCATTTTATAATATATATCTTTGATAGATTCGCAAGCACATATTTTTTATAATATAGATAAATATTTAAGCGATATATTATTTTTATTATTTTTCATAGACATTTATTTAAAAAATACCTAATAATTTTTATAAAGATTTATGTTTTAAACAAGACTTCTTCTAGTGATAGATCATTTATTTTGTTGTGATACTGCGATAGAGTTTTGTCGTCTGACAAAGATTGAGGGTTCATATCAAATGGTCCATCTCCCAGGAATGCACCATGCTCGTAACCTTGTGGTATAATTTGAGTTATCTTGGGTGTACCATCATGTTGGCGAATTTTGTTTGATTGATGACGAGTTCTGTTGATTGGTTTCGGTTTTCCTGATCTCGATCTGGTTTTTTTTAAAATTATCATATTATCAATACGATATTAAATATAAATACATATTAATTAAATTTAAAAAATAATTACGTAGGAGGTCTTGAGCCAATATTAACTCCGTGTGCCCACTCTTCATTATCTTGATTGTTATTTCTGTTATTATTATCTTTAAAATCATTATTATCATAATTTTGTACTGCCCAATTACGTTTCGACTCTCTTTGGTTTTTATTACGTCGACGTTCTTCACTATTCTTTTCTCTGTTATATTTTTTTCCTCTCTTTTTCGGTTTCTCTCTTTGGTTCTGAAGCTCAACATTAGGGTCTGCAATTTTCTTTTTTCTACGTCCTGAAATAATTATAAAATTTTTTTATACTCTTTTTATTATTTCTATTCCCGAAAAAATAAAATCAACAAAAGAAAAAAATGATTAGTGATACCTATTCGTCCAGCGCGTACTTGACATATGTAGTGTTTTTTTTCAACACAACTTCTAGGGCTCCATTTATATTTAACTAATGGATCTAAGACCACACAGTGCCAAGCGTATTCTTCATTTGATTTGCTGTGACTTGAATTATCAAAATTTTGAAATACTATTTTTTCACCCGATACGCCCCACTCCCATGACATTTGCTGCCAATTATAAATACCGCCAATCCATCTTTCGAGTCTTGCTATAAAAAAGAAAAAAAAAAAAACAGAATTAACACAATGATTTTGAGTGATTGTTTAAAAATCTATTTAAAACTCACTAAATTGATCGCCCATTAAATACTTTCTCAGTCTGCGATTTTTCGCTTTTTTATCAAGAATAGCCAGTGTGGAATTTCTGTCCTTACAATGAAAATGCGCTTCTCTCCACGGCGCCATACCAGCACTTAAATAGTAACAATTCCTCTTTAACCGGAAGAATCCAACGGGACAAGCAAAACGTCGTATCACTCGAATTTCTTTTTTATCTTCATTATCCACGTGATTGTTTTCAGATAAATTTACACTTACACTCTGTGGCCCCGCTACAGAGTTACTCCATGATAAACCTTAATGTATAAAAATAATAATTATCATTATATTAAAAATAAAATTAAAAAATTTTTCAATATCACTATTTTTAAAATATAAAAATTTTACGGGTGAGTGCATTTTAGTAACGTCATTAAATAAATATATCTGCTCGTCATATATGAGCAATTAGATGGTTATGCATCACTCGTCAATAGCTCTTTATTAAATTTCAACGCAACATTTTAGTCGATCAATAACCTTCAGTTATTTAATATTCTCCGATAAATAAATATCTACAAGTCAATTAACAACTTTTAAAATATAGCATTGATAGCCAGACTTGAAATCACTTCGATTTCCGTTTCTGTTTTTCAATAAAAGTCAATATGTCATAAAATATTAAATCTCTTATTAAATTTTTATAATTAAATAAAATAGATATTTAAAAATTTAGCAAAACTCAAAATTTTCAAAAATATCAAAATTTTTATCATATTGTATTATCATTATTATCATTTGAGCATTTGCAAAAGAATAAGGTCGCGTTACAAATACATATAATACTCTTGTTCTTATGTGAGAAATTAAATAATAAGTAATAATAATAACAATGAAATTCGACCTGTCACATCATGACACTGTCGTTTAAATATATTTAAGATAACTCATTTTTTTTTTTTTTTTTTTTTTTTTTTTAATATATGTGTTGTAAGGTATAGATTATTATCTACACGATTAATATTTATTCAACTGTAACTTATTCATGTTTCGTTTTTTTTTATCATCCAAGTTATTCATAATTTTTTTTTTTCTCACTTTTAAAAAAAAAAAATTTCCTTTAATGATTTGCTATAAAAAAAACTAATGAATCGATAATAATACTACGCTATGTTACAAGTTAATGAGCTGAACGGTATTTGTCATCAATAATTCATTGTGAATATATTACCAATTAATTATTAATAAAAAAAGAAAAAAAAAAACATTTCATTCAAGAAATTGATTAGGACAATAATACGTTTCTATTCCTACTCGTTTCAATTTACATATAAGGCAGAGATACCTGAGTGATATATTAGATCGATGTGAGCGAGGGTCAATGTGCTGTCGTTAGTGATTTCATTGTCAAGGGATTCGCAAACTTGGAAAATATAACGATATTCAATGTAAATTTACGCGTTACCTGAATAGTTTTTATTCAACACACAAGATATGATTATCAAATAGTCGTTTTTTATAAATATGCGGATCGCAACATTAATAATGTATATCTTATATTATTAAATTCTATAAAATTGTAGAATTTTTAACTTTCGTTATTTAAATATCGATGAATTAATTATTGATAGTAAATTCATACATTAAAATTAAAATTTAAATATTTATATTTTAATATCATAATCAGTAACATTCGTTATTTGCTAATATAACTATATCTTAACAACTAAAAAATATATTATATTTATTTTATAAACGTATCTCATCTCTTATCTAAAAAAAACTATTTTATTTTCTCAGATTTTTAAAGTTTAATTAAAAACTCCGATAATAATAATAATTATTATTATTATTGTTACTTATATCACTGTCTTTTTTTTAAATTACATAATTTTATAAAAATATATTAAATAAAATAAAAAAAGCTGGTCTTACTTGTTGAGCATAATAATAAAATCCAATACTTCCACATGACGATTTTTTATTAAGTAATTTTTAAATTCAATTATTTTTAATTAATTTATTTTAATTGTCGTAATAATAGAGAAAAACTCCCAACAAAGTCCCATCATCACTATTAATAATATTTCATTTAAATTCAAAATTTATCAGCAAAATTTTTTGATTTAATTTAAAAATAAAAATTCATAAATTCAAAAATATCATTAAAAAAAAAAACTAAATTTTACTTTGTAATTCAAATAATTACGGACATTATATTTCTTTTATTTACTTCGAGGATAATTTAAAAAAAAATAATAATAGTATTTGCAGGATCAAATATATAAAGAACAGTCTACGGTGGAGGTTCGCAACAGACTGAATAAAACTGAAGCTGTGTCAGCAACTTCCACTATGTACTGGTTAGGTGTCGGTATATTAAACATACTAGGTACATCGTTCTGTACCAGTATATGTTTTTACATTAACAGTTCACTAGATCATAGTTTATTATAAATTATCATTTTATAAATCAATCCACTAATACTAATACTAATACTATGCGAAACTCATTGTTTTTACTAAAAGTTATTTTTTTTTTCAATGTTCTGTATCGAAAACTTTTAATTTATTCGTGTTTGATCAATTCATAATTTCTGTGTTTACTTAAATCCCGTAACTACCAGTTTATAAATTAAGCTCGATCATTTTTACCAGTGCAATTTTTTTTTCTATCAATAAAACTGTCAATTTTTTTTACCTTCAAGTTTATTATTGTAAGACTTAATTTTTTTTATATACTTGCAACTTAATATTCTAGGGCATTACAAACTATCAGAGTATTACTGAAACTTTATGGTGTTCAAAGTTTTAGTTTTCCAAGTACTTACACCAACATTATTTTTATTTTTTTTTAAATCTAACGGAGAGCTTTTAAATAAAATTATAAATTTTAAATAATAAATTGCATATATTCTGATATATTTTTAAATTAATTGAGTGTGGTGTCGGTAATAAATATGCCGCTTTGTTTACACATATTTATATTTATATATATGTATGTACGTCGACAATGAGGCATACATGTTTTTTTAAGAAAATTATAAGTTATCGGTGTTCCATATTTTTAATTCTTTTTTGACATGTTTATTTTTTATTATAATTAATCTGTATACTACACTACCACGCACACTTTGTATGTAAGTGGAAAAACTAAATTGACGGTAGATATTTTTGATTAAAAATTCTTTAGTTAAAATAATAATAAAACATTTGTAATAATAGAGAAAACAAATTCAAAATAAAATTCCGCATGACGAAAGTCAAAGTTATTTTATAAAAATTTGAAATAAAAATGAGAAGGTGAAAAAAATATAAAAAATATAGAGCACGGAGTTAGTGTTTGAAGTGTGCAATATAAACGAAAATTTATTTTTCAACTTTATCCACTTGAACTAAATTTTTAAAATCTCTCCTATATCTGCATTCTTTATAACTATCGTTTACACAAAATTCTATTGAATTCTATTTTCGTGAATTGTTTATTACTTACGTGACATCGTCTCTACTTGACTTCAGTCTATTTCGAGATAATCTAGAAAATTTTGCACGTTTAATGTTTTATCAGGTATAGATTATAATAAAAATAAATAGAGTCAATTAACCTGACAAAATAAATCAAAGCAAATAAATAAGTTTAAAATTAGAATTTAATACATAAAGAATTAACATTTGCAAGTTTAACGACTTGCAAGTTTAAACTTCCGCTTCTGAATTTATTTTATTCTAAAATACATATGCATATATATGTTTAGAGTACACTCATTATTGTACGTGGTGGGGAAAGGTCATAAAACTTTAGTATAAAAATTTTTATTGTTATTTGATATATCTTAAATATATTTACAAGTTGTCACTTGAATGTTCGACTCCGATATGCGTCCAATTGGCACCTGGCCATTTATTTGCACTTTGCGTTTCAATGATATAATCTGAAAGTGGGTTTATGCAAAACTCCTCATTGGTTTTTATATTCAAGCTAACAATCCCGTCAGCATAAGTGACTGTATTATGTAGTTTTCCGGTACTTTTCTTTACCACATTCACTCACGATCTTTCACTAATAATTTTTGAATTATTATTCAAAAAAAATTTTCTTGCTTTTCTCAAAGGCCGTCTATAATTAGAGTTATTACAATAAACAGAAATATACTTATAAAAATATTATATTGAAGTCAACTTTTCCTCAGTAGTCTCTCGCATTAGAAATACCTATCGTTGGTACAAATAATTGACACATCCAAGTTACTAGAAATTGTTTATTAAATTTATTATCATTAATTTACCATGAAAATATATGAAGAAAATATAAAACTTGGTAATTGGACTAAATTTGTATACTAATTAAGTTATTATGCAAAACTATCTAAAGTTTTGATTTTCCTTAAGGGTGAGTAAGTAGCAAACGCTCAAGGGAGTGAAATTTTGTTCATGAAAGGTCAGGTCAGAGAGAATGTCATAATGAAGCTTTAAACTTTAAGTGGGTCATCAATATGACTAGCCGTCAGAATATACGTCAGTTCATATAAATAAATTAAAACTCGTGCATTATTAACTTTTAATATTACAATGGACAGTAATACCGTAGATTTCTGTTATGATAGAATTTCTCTAGCCACCGCGTATCAACATACATTTTTAAAATATATGTTATTGTGCTTTTGGAGCTGACCAATATACCGTGAAAACATAAAATCAAACTAGTCATGCTAACGTTAAAAAAAAAAAAAACAATGCTATTAAATGAGGATGATAATAAAAAAATTTCCAGCAACAGACAGACGAGTCACAACCTTCTGTCTCTTGTTCCATCTGCGAAACTCACTCGAAATTAAAACCGGTTAGTCAACAAACGGTGAGAGTAAAGCGAATAACGCAGTATAAAAGCACCACTGGTTAAAATCACCACCAATGTCCACGAGAACATTCAAAAACACAGTTTATGACTGGCGGTACTTTTTTCGGATTTCGGCATGACATAACGATGATTCAGACCTTGCGAAATTTTTATCCCATTGTCCTTTTTTATTTACAACTTTTTTTTTTTTATTTTAATCTACTGATCTAATTTATTTCTAAGATAAAAAATTTACGAAACTTTTTTTCTTATTAATTTAATAAGTAAATATTTCTTTTTTTAATAAAATGTTTAAAATTTTTTAATTATAATTGACACTGTAAAGAAAATAAAGTTTGCGATAAAGTAATTGCGAAATTACAAAGAATCACCATTTGTACTTATACATATTACTGTCAGTTTTCTCAGAAGGATCATATCTGTCTTCATTTCATGTATGGCTTTCATTAGGTCATCTACAAAGAGTCTAATTATCAGCAGTAATTAGCAACAAGAAAAATAAAAAAACTTTGATAACACTTTTCAAATTTTCTGTTGTTAATTACTGATCTGAGCATTAACAGTAATTAGTTCATGTAACCGCTGTATACTACATATATAGATATAATAAGTGTTAATGACTCTGACGTTATTAGTTCAAATGTATGCTCAAGTCAAGTATATTTGTTATACACAAATTTAAGTATACGTCAGTAAGGTTTAATTTGTACAAAAAATTAAATATATTATTAAAGTTTATCGTGAGTGATTGCCCCTAATTGATTTCGATATGCGAGAAATTAATTGATCAATTTATAAATCTATCAATGCATAAAAGACTGTTGGAGTTATGATTGTACTAATATTCAACTCACATACATCAAAACACTATTTTATTTTGATAAAATTAAAGTCAAGTTATTTTGTTATCTCAAATATTTATACTTTATTTAATTAAACTAGTACTTACTGCATTAAAAGTAAGAAGAAAAAAAAATCGCTTGCGGGAATTTTATACAATCTTGGACTATTTTTATAATATAAATCATGATTAAATTAAACTAGTATTACAGAGGTTGCTTGGACATTATAAATTACATATAGATTGATAGTAATAATAAAAGCTGGTGGGTTTGTCAAAAAAAAGTGCCACTCCTCAATCAGGCGGAAATTGTTTAACTGAGTTATCAGGCAATTTAATTAAACTGTCGATTTTACCTCAAACTCAGAATGTTACTTATATACACAACTCTTTGAGTTCAGTAGTAATAATACACGATAACAACTTTGTCGATTTTCTTGTCGAGTTAACGATTCAAATTATTTTTGCTTTTCAAAATAATATCAAGTATTGCATCAACTTTACATATATAATAAAATTTTTAATGCTTCACTGACTGAAAATTGACGGAATAAATTTTCATTCCGACGAATATTTTTGTCATCGTTAAATCGCAAATATAGCAGCGGCAACCAGATATCTTTGAATCTACATGACATTATTTACTTATTTATTTTCCTAAGATATTTAACAACTCCAGATGTGATGCCTTAAATTTTATTCGGCATTACAGCTAAAATATTATATATATATATATATATATATATATATATAATTTTTTTTCTATTTTATGACAACAAAAAATTCTATCTAGACTAAGCAGATATACGTTTAATTTTTGTTATCATAAATCTAAGGCCTTATATATTACGCAAGTGTAGGATATATGCTTGTCAGTAGTGGTAGCGGTAGAGTAGCTTTGAAGCTAGATATTCTCTGATGTAAGTAAAGAAATTACTTGATTTTTACTACGTCGCTAAATTCCTTGGGTGGTCGTCTCTATTTAACATGATAAAATTCATTATATTTAATCAGATCAATCTAGATTTAACTTTTATGTCATTTTTAGATTTACACATCTATTTTCATCTTTTATCAACCAGTTCGATTAATTAAAAATCATTACTAATATATATATATCGATCGGAAGTACTATTTTACGAATGTTACATTACGAACACACTAATAATATTTGAAATAGAAAATTTACCGACGTGGTGATAAATTATGATTTTACATGCTAAAAATATATTTTCAGATAATAATAATTGCTGGCTTTTAGAATTTGATAAATACATGGTAGAAATGTGTATAGCGCATATAATAGCATCATGTGCCAAATATACTCACCCGTAGTATTATTGTACCGTGAATTCACTAACATTCACCATACATATATCTATGTATAACATATATACATTTACGTATCATCGACGGATCTAAAAGCTGAATAATCTAAGGCTTGATTGCTGGTGATATATGGCCTGTATACTCAAAAACAAAAAAACAAAAAAAAAAAGCTACAGCGGATTGTATTTTAATGGTCATATCCGCTAAAAGTGTCTACTTTTACTTATACACTCTTTGAATTCCCATCTACGCTTTATACTCGGGAAAATAATTACTGTAATTTAAAGTGCGCTTGGGGATGATCATACGGGTGGTCTGAATGATTCATTCCTTTCACTATATATATAGATATATATTTTACTGTTATGCTCTCTCTATTTTTTTTTCAAAGATTTCTTCTGCCCTTTATGTTTTATTATTTATTTTACTAAAATGCGACATCAATTTTTTTACGAAATTCCTTGACTAAATTTAGTGAATATAAAAAAAGCCGTAAGATAAAATAACAATAATGATTTTTAAAAATGAAATGATCAAGTATTTATAAGATATAATTATAGCATTATTCCCCGAAGCTATGGTCTCATGGAAGAAATGTGTAATAATAATAAACAAAATTTAATTTAGAGTTAACACGTTCGGAAATTGTTGAGTTTCTGTGGTTCAACGAATATTTATCTGTGTTAAAGGAATAAAACGGCATAATAACCATAAAAAAAAAATATTTCGATGACCTGTAGGACAGAATAATTCATAAAAATATGATTTATTTAAAATTTAAATGGCTTTTTTTTCTCGGTAATAAATTAACTGACATTTTACAAGACATAAAACACGTGCTCAGATATCGAGATAGTTATACTACTTAGATTCGTCATGTCTATAATAATCGTTGACTATATGGAATAATAAAAAATAAGGAGTATTAATTCTATAGAGTTCCAAAGCAATGATTTATTGCTATTTATATTTATTGTCCTTGATATTTATTTATTTTGTTACAATAGCAATTGTCATCGGCGTATTATTTTAACGCCTATTCGATAAATATTTATATATTATTTTTATAATTAATTTAAAAAGCTACAATGGCAAGTAATCGATAAAATCATGACTATTTATATACAAATAGAGGTTGATTAATTAAATTCAACTGGTTTGATACATCAAAGATGAGTAATCCAAGTTTATATGTCAATTATTTGTTTACAAATCTATTGCACCAAGTCCTTTTTCTTATCTTGCCAATCAGCATTGATATTTAATATACATATACATATATATAACCTGTTTTTAAGAATGAAGACACGTTTAGTTGAAATAATTACTTAATTACTATACTAAATTATCGGTTATCCGTACAATCTAATCATCAGTGACAACATTTTTCATGATTATTTCAATTTAATTAAAAAACAAAAAAAAAAAAAAAACTTTCATTTTCCAGTAAAATTAACATGTAATACTAAAACTCGTTTAATTATACATATATATGCATATATTCAAATTAAGATTAATTTAGCACATTACAAAAGTAGCACAGCCTTACAAATATGTAAAAATAAATATCAATTTTAATTTTATCGATAGATAAATATGCAAATTACTCAATTAATTTTCCGCAAAAATTACTAGCCATTGCGAACTTGAACCTGACATATATATACTGTCAAAAAAATTTTTATAATAAAAAAATTTAATTTTTCATACAATATATACGATGGTAAATTACCCTGCCGTTGGTTGGAGTAACGTTAAACCTCCCACACAATGACGCTCTGAAGTTTGTACATAATGTAATGTATATTATTTGCTCTGTAACAAGTAAGAGAGAGAGAGAGAGAGAGAGAGAGAAAGAGGAAGAAAATATATAAAAGAGTAATTCAGCTTTGTCTTACATTAAGATAGCAGAGGAGAGAAACAAATAACTGGTGACGATGAGTCTTGAATGAACCCACGCTACTTTTTCAGACACTGTAACTTGGCACACCCTCCTCCAAGGATATGTAGCTTTTACATTTTTTTTTATCACCAACGTGTTAAACTGTTCATACACTGATAACACGCCTACGCAATACCATATATTCCATACAAATTGAATGAAAAAATTTTTTTTATAAAAAATATTAAAAAATAAAAAATTTTTCTGATTTTTTTTTTTAATAGTCAGTATCAATTTATAGTTTATAATTTTATGCAAGTATAACTAATAATTTATCGTTATATATCTGGGTAGTTTCATCCAAGTCAAGTCTCAAGATGTAATAAATGTTAACTATAAATATTCCAAGGTTACCATCAGATATATATGATGATAATATTGAGTGATGCTAGTGCATGATGTCGATATAAATGAACAATTATGCTACTTTATTGTTGTTGTTGTTGTTGTTGTATTTTGTATAGGAAGAAGTGGGATTGCATCATCATCACCATAAAAGCCGGCGCCAGTTTAATACGTGCATATTTAGGCATTCGTCACTCTAACCACGTTCCCATTTAATAGTGCATAAAACTTATTCTCGACATATGTACACTCGGGTAATAATGTCATTACCATACAGTTTACAGTATCTTTCATCTTGTAATTTTTTTTATTCATTTTTCTTCATCGATTTTATGTTGTGCATTCAGTAGACTTTAGCTTATGCAAAGTCTCATTCTCTATTCGTAAAAATAATCGAAAAATATAAAAAATATCTTCAAGACGTAGCTCGTAAATTTTTTATTGCCAGTTTGAAAATATCTCTTTGTGAATACTTTAAGTATTTTTAATGTTATTGTTTATTTCTTTGAGTTTTTTCTGCTGGATAAATATTTTCTACGTATAGTCATGTAAATACATTTGGTTTCTATTTTTATTTAAATTTACTTGAAATACAAAAATTTTTATTTTTTATAGTCTTCATTGTGAGGATAAAAAAATAAAAATTTTTCAATTGTCGGATTATAATAATTTATTTATTTTCATGACAATGCTTACTAAATATATACAATGATTACATAATTATAATTTACTCGGAAGTACGGTCAATTGAGCGAGATTTTTTTTAATTATTATATTGCCGTTATTTATTTAACCCGCGTTAACTCGCCTATTGTTTATGAATAACAATAAAAAGTTATTATTTCTATAAATGGGCAGTATTTTAACAAAATTTTCATGACCCTGCCCTGCCTCAAAATATGACATATTTAACTTCTGCGCAATAACCGTTGGTTTTCATTTCGGTAAAAAGTATTAAATTGATAAATAAATAATTTTTACAGGTGGAGTCTGTAGACCTTGCATTAAAATTTCTCGACGGTACTCGACTCGGTAATAAAACATTGTCAGTCCAGCGGGCTAAATTTCAAATGAAAGGTTCATACGACCCATCACTGAAACCAAAACGTAGAAAAAAAGACAAGGATCGTCAAAAGAAAATCCAAGAGAAGTAAGTAATAAAAAATTAATTAATCAAATTCTATTAAATCAACAATTATAAAAAAGATCACGGTTATTCTAAAACTATGTACACACATATTGCTATTGAACTTGGCAGCCTGGCGCCCAGCTATTTAATTCAACAAGTACAATAATATTTTTGGAACTCAAGGATTTTAAATTCTATTTGTTTCTTTGCTCGTGTTTAACTCTGTTGATTATGAATATTATGATGATGAGTAAAGGAAACGACATAAGTGATACCTACGCTATGCAAACTAGTTAAATACCAGTTTATTATATTTAAAGATCACTTTCGCTTATACTAGACTGCTTGGCGTTGGTTTTTCTGGCAAAAGAGCACCAGCTGTGCACTCTGATTATCAACAACAAATATATATATATATATACATATTTTATAATTCAGAGCTCCATGTGCTTTTACATCTGTACATTAAATCAGAAACACTGATGATGAGTGTCTGTATGGTCTGTATTCGGGCAAGGAAACCAGTCATGAAAAAGAGTCCATGCAAATGACTCCATTTATGGGCTGGTTAACAATTTATTTATCCAGTTGGCTTGTTGCCTAATTACTTGTATTTAGCTCAATTCATACATTACACATGTCTTTATATTATTTAATACGCGATATTATATTTTATCATTTTATTTATAAATTTAAATTCAGTATTTTGTTTTACTCAATCTTTTCTTTTCAATCGTTTAAATATTTTGAAAATTATAAGATTAAAAATTTTTTTAAACCTTTTAAAACGCATCAGCGAGACTGCGAGTCTCGTTATTTGTCTCGAGGGCATAAAGTAAAAGCCACTTATAATACATATTTACTCAGACATGTTCGAGAAGGTATGAGATCCAACCGGAAGCTTTCATTCACTCGTCTCCAGTAAATCTCACATACATTATCTTATTTATTTCTTTTTTCTTTTTATTATGACATAGAACCGTTTAACGATTTTATAACTCAAACTACGAATAATAAACCCTTTTTACAGCATGTTAGACTAATATACAGCGAATTACAAATTACAAAAAAAATACTACAAGAAATTTTGGTAAAGTTATTATAGCCATAAATAAAAAAAAAAATTGGGCAAGTTGAATTGGATCATGACGTAAAAATGTTGATTGCCATCTACGAAAATAATATGTTGTCAGTGTGGGCGAGTCGTATAACTACAGCAATTTATAATTCGTAATGCAATCGACACGTGGAGTCAGTTACATAAATTTTATGAAAAAAATTACAAAATCATTTTTTATTATCAGTTTATTTCATTCAAATTAATTATTATTGGTCTTTAAAAAAAGGAGAGTGATTAATCTTATATTGTTTGTTCTCAATAAGTGATATATAAATTTTCTATTAGTGGTTACAGATATGATGACGAGAGCATGCGACCAATCCCTTGAATTATTTACATATAGTAATAATAATAATCATGACGATGATGATGATGATGATAGTAATAATAAATTGTTAATAGTCGACTCAATGCATCTACTACTAGAAACGATTATTTTAAATTGAATTTAGATGATACAGTTCAATAATTTCTGTCCTTACTATTGTTAACGAAATAATTAGTAGAAAAAAAAATATACTGATTCATCACTTGTGATTGTTTAAAAATCATGTTAATTTTTTTAACATTTATTATTATTTGTGCTCTATACACTGTTACGTTTTATTTACTCTTGTATATTTGGATGACATACTACACTACGCATTGCACTGCGGGATACTGTCAGTTTATACTACTGCGATAAATTAATCTATACCAGGCGTAAGAACACACGAGTAGAGCAATTAGATTTATAAATGCTAGATTGTATTATTATTATTATTGCTATTACAATTAATAATAGGAAGATTCATTTGAAGACTTAATGAAATATTGCATAAATTCTATTTCACTATTGCCATCTATTGTTATTATAAAAAATTTTGACGCTGAAATTTAAATAAAAATATAAATATAAAAATATTGTTAACAGGCTATTTGATTGGAGACCGGAGCGTTTACCAGGCGAGCCACAAAAATGCGAACGAATTGTGATATTAAAAAATTTATTTACACTGAGTGATTTTGAACAAGATGTAACACTTAGTCTTGAATATAAACAGGACATACAATCTGAATGTGCCAAGTGCGGTGACGTAAGAAAGGTCACAATCTATGATGTAAGTTTTTATCTATTTAACTCATATACATTCTAAAAATAACTATTTCCATACACCTTAGGCGCGGAAGCGTTAATTATGCTCCAGTCTCGCTGAAAGTTTTTGACCCCTTGTTCAGATGTTTCATTTTTTTTTTTTTTTTATTTCAAAAATCAACAAACGATTGTTGAAACTAAAGCATTCTTGTAGTCGAGGAAAAAATTCCCTCACACAAAATGTATGTTAAGAGCAAACGTTTGTATCATAAAGCTTTTAGCTATTTAATTAATTGGCTTCTCGGTTTAATTATTTTATGAGCTAAAAAATGTCGAAAATTGGCGCCATTGACACATATTATATGTCTAACTTTTATGACATATCTTATTATTTGTTAATTTAAATTAAATGAAATTTATTACTTTTTTTAATTGTAGTACGTAATGTTTTTTTTTTTTTTAACCACCATTTTAATTTTTCTATTTTATAATTACATGAACAAAGTGATGATAATTAATTGTAATAAAAATGAACTATAATTGAAATTAAAAGTTTTGGATAAATAAATGAATATATTATTATACGTAAATATTAAATGGATTTAGAGTCGAGGCGCGACGATGGGAGTGTTTGAAGACGAATTTATAAGACCAGGTCGTTGTTGATTTATTTACATCGCGTTTACTCTTGCCATTTATTAAGTTTTATTTAGCAAGTAATGTAATGTAAGTATCACAAGGCCCTAACTGGAACGAACAAAAAAAATAATTAAAGCCCCGTAATCTTTAGACGATGAAAAAGTATAAAAATAAAATTTTGCTAAAAATATTCTTACTAATTGGTTTCTTTATTATGAAATTGGAAATTTATCTAATGCATTTTTTTTATTTATTTAAACAGACAAATCCTGAAGGAGTTGCCAAGATAATATTCAGTGAACCAAGTGAAGCTGAAGCTTGTATAAAATTATTGAATGGACGTTGGTTTGGTAAAAGGAAAATCACTGCTGAATTATGGGACGGAAAAACAAAATACCAGTTAGTAACATACTATTTTACATAAATTATAATTACTTTTGGGAAAAAAATGTATTCCCCTGATAGCCACGCCTTGTTCAGCAAGTTCTCCAGTGAAACATTTCGACTAACTTAACGACAAATTTCTGGCAAGCTCTGGCTAGATAATACTTGCGTGCAAGTATCTGAGCGTAATTTGACAGATAAACTTGCTGACAAATTAAAGTGAAACTTTCAATCAACTTAACGTCATTCTCTAACAGTAACACTTGTAGTCAAATTAAATTCAAGTTACAGACAATTAACTGTCAACTTAATCGTAACTGTTTGCTCTCCAACACTTACCTTTAAGTTGGCTTCAGAATACGGCCGTAGCTTCAAGTTAACTTGCGGTTAAGATGACTATCAAGATATTCTACTCAAATAACTGCAATACCGACTGATAATAAGTTACTAGCTGATAAAAATTATCAAATGATAACATGAATACAATTTTCAAAATTTCTATTATATCAATGAATAATAAACCGATAACTAAAATGGCTAGAAATCAGTAACCCATAATCTAATTACTCAGATTTATATTAGCCCAGAATTCATTTATTCACAATCCGTTTACAGAATTTCTATTACTCATGAATTATATAACCCAGAAATCCGTTAAAACAGATTCCTTTTACCCAGATTACCAATTTTTTTGATTGATAAAATCAGTTTATAACTAAAAAAAGCCCATAAAAATATTTTGTCATTTATTATGAAATTTTCATTGCAGTGTTGCGGAAACAGAGGAAGAAGCTGAGGCACGAATAAATAAGTGGGACAAATTCTTGGAGGATGAGTATGAAAAGCAAACTCAATCTAAAACAAATAATGTAGAAATCAACTCCGATCACCAATCGAGCTAAGATTTATGCCAAACAGTATAAAAGTACAGATAAAATACTTAATTTATCATCAATAATGCGAGCGAAATTGTTATTATGATTTCTACAAGTACTTGTTCCTAAAATTAAATCAGACTTAGCAATCAATTGTTGGCAGTAATTACAGCGTTAATTAATGCATTGTTTTATTAATTAATAAATAATAATAGTAATAGTACTAGTATTTAATTAATTTTTTAATAAATATATTATATTTTTAAAAAATTATTCATAATTTATTTACTTTAAGTAAAATAATAATAATAATAAATAAATAAAATAAAACAAAATAATTAAGAGTAATGTTAGTCTGTCAGTAGAAATAAAAAGATTTGAGCAAAAATCAGTTGGGTCGACAATTTAGAATTGGACGTTAAAGAAGAGGGGGCGGATGCTGAGGAATCTCCTAATTTGCTATTTCAACATTCCATACGATCTTTGTGTTGCTCATGGGTTTCGTGGGACTCACTTTCGTGAGAGAGAGACTACTTTATACTTCGGAATTGTCAAAAAACGTGATTATTCCGAGCACGCGGTTTCCAACTTTATTTTTTTTTAAAACCTCCTTTTAAATCTTTTACTTGGTTTTCTTCATTCTCTTTAATGCCTTTTCACCGAGATAAACAACTTTAGTATCTTGTAGAGACTTTCACTAAATAACAACAATAGATTTAGATTTATTATCGATCATAGTGTATAACTCCTCTAGATCACAAAGTTTTACAATACTACATAAAATTATATTTAAATACTTAGTATAATTAAAATATGTAAATATCAATATTACTCTCAACTAGTTACAATTTTATAATATTACCATTACACTTTATACTGATTTTAACTTATAATGATTCATTCTCATGATCTAGCAAATAAGTAAACCATCTTTCTTTAAATTCGTCGAGTGATTCTGAACAATAATTATTATTATTTTAATAATACCAGTATTACGTATTTTATCAGTTAAATATGTACTATCAATGATAGCGTAGAAGAGAATCCGCTGTCATCTTTCACCTCATACAAGTTTATATATTTATTTATTTATGGGCAAATAAAAAAGGATTATTCACGCGCGCAAAATAGTAACCTTTATATAGAATTCTCAAAGAACTGGAGTCGTACAATAGCTTTTGGTACAATCTATCAACCAAAGCATTATGTTTCCCACATCATTGTCTTGATTCATCGCGGATTGTCTGGCCAACGCACCCTATACACCCTCTATACCCTCTATACCCTGTATACCCTAATATCAATGACAAATTTAATGCTTGACTATTAGCAGCGGGGGTGCGACTTTAAGTATTGTCAAGTGGAAGAGCCACGTGCGCTTGTTTCCCCTCAATATTACTATTACTATTATTATTATCATCATACGCTCAATGATATACACGTTTGGCTCGGGATAAGAAATACACGTGAGCGAGAATGAATATCGTTTCAGATATTCGATGGATAATTATGTATGCAATAAATACTGAGATCGTGAGTCGCGAAAAAAAAGTATAAACTATTATCAGGGTGCAATTTCACGCTTGTCATGGGGATTTTATGGGATTGGACACCCCGTACAAAGTGAAACTGTTAGGACCTGTTAGATTACACAGTGGATTAGTCACAGGACATGTTTGAAAACCATTTGATACGGTCAAGTGTTTTTTTATTATTGTTATAATTTTTTTTTTTTTTTTTAATGTTTTCAATGTAAAAATTTTTTTTTGTATAGAGATAAAAACTCGATGTATATATATATAGTAATTAGTAATTACATCAGTCATCAGTGTATGGTCATATCTTGAACAGAATGTCACTAATAAAGCCATGCAGTAGCACAACTTTAGCAATTAAATCTTTTTTTAAAATATATAAAAAACAGGGATGCAAGAAAAATCATGAGTATCTGAGAATTGAGTCGGATTAATCGTTTCGTTCCTTAGTATTTTAAGAAGGAAATTAAGCTTCCCGAAACACCACGAAACTGTTAATTAAGACTCATTATGCGCCTGGTCTGGAGTGTCGGGTAGTGGAGAGGATAAATAAGAAGAGGAAGAAGAAGAAAAAGAACAAGAGGAAGAAGTAATTGCTGGTAGTCATTAGGGGTAGTTAAAGAAGTAGCAATCATCGTGATCCTGCTAAAGAAAATAAAATCAATAGCTACTGAGAATTGTAATAAAGTATTCGATATTAGCATGTCCCAAAGATCATCACGATTATCAGACCAAACTACCCTAAAAAATGTAAATAAGGATGAAAATAATAAAGAGCATAGTGATAGTAATAAGAAAAGAACAGGGACAAGGACGAGCTGGTGGATATGATGATAGTTTTAATCCAAAGGAACTTGTTAATACCACCGGGTGCAGAACTAGCCAGGGGTTCATTGTGGGATCAATACAAACGGGAGAGCGGTGTTGTAGGAGTGGCACACCAGCAGTCTCATTGGACAGAAGAAAGGTAGCATGCGATTGGTTGCGGTTGGTACTGCCAGGAGGCGTATCCCCTTCGTGTAGTAGTTGTAGAAGCTGGGGGTGATCAGGCGGTTCTCGACCCTCGACTCCTCGACATTATCCTATACACTCTTGTATACCTTCCTAGGGTTGGGTATACTCCTGAATGTGTCTGTAAGAGTGTGTGTCAGTGTGTGCATTCAAAGGGAGTGTGTTGTGGAGTTGCGAGTTTATAGTAGATAGCTATAGGGAGAGGAGAGACAGCCTGACTAAAAAGACACCGGGGAAAGGCATCAGCTAGAAAAAGTATCGTGGCGGTGGGAGAGGGTGACACGGGCCCTCGATTCAGTCTGTCTTTGCCCACCAGAGACTCTGTACCGTTTTGTCCTGGATCTGATCCAACACAATAATCCCAGCATCGGGGTTTTACAATTTTATTTTGTGAAAATCAAGTTATTCAAAATACCAATCACAACAATAACAACAACAACAACAGCTCGTTAGTATTCTTTAATATAGATATATATATATACTCATGTAATTATTCGTACGGATGAGGTGTCCAACGATTAAGATGATAATTACTGGTGTTAAATTAAAATAAGAATTTTTGTGCTAGTGTATAATAAGCCATATATATTTATATATATATATATATATATATATATATATATATATACATATATAAGTGAATTAAATCTAGTGACGAAAATTAATATTTATAAATATAGATGACTAATTGAGTCAACAGTAAGAGTGAGAACCGTCGGGTGATTAAAGTATATAATTACAATCATATTTATTTATTTATTTATTTTGTTGGTGATAGTGAGTGTTGTCATAAAATAATTGTGAATATTTTCAGACCGAAAATTCAACTGTACATATTTACAATGAATTGATTAGGGCCTAATGATAATGTCACTTGACTGAATACAGTACACATATATGTATATATGTATATATAAATATATTATATATACATATATAGATGTATTATATGTATATAATAATTGAAAGTGTGGAAGCCAAGTTGAGATAGCAGCAAAAGCAGCAGCAGCAGCGACAACAATAACAGCGAAGGCAGAAGCAGGACCAGGAGGAAGAGCAAGAGCAGGTTGAAGGTTTAATTTGTTAAGTGAAAAAATTAAGGAGCGTGGAGGAAGTTAAGGGCGCGGGTTACGCGGGTGCAACGTTCGGGTACGCTAGTCGGCAGGCCGGCTCTGGGGTGCCGGGTCCGGGGGGTGTGATGAGCTGCTCCGAGGTGATGTATCAATATTATCCTTACCTCTATCAGAGGCCACCGCCACCCCCGCACCCGAGTCATCCCCATGCGGCGCCGCATCCTCATCCACACGCAAATCCACACACTGCTCATCATAGTCCTGCGAGGCCCGCACCTTTTCAACCATTTTCCGCTACTGCAACTGCTCATCAGTATGATAGGGTGAGTACTTAAATATCCATCTCATATTTATCATCAATCATTTTCCATTTTAATTTTTCTATACCACTCATCTTGCACTGAAAAAAAACAGGAGTGGATTCGGAGTGAGTATGGATTTTATTCAATCTACGTTTGCTCCGAATTCAACCCGCGTCTTACACAAATTTTTTACAATAGATTTGTAATATATAGATATTATATTCAAGAGGATAATGTATAACACGTGTCACACCTAAATTGATTCTAAATAACAACAACAAATTATTAACTAAAGTTTTAATAAAACTAATTGATAATGGAGCTTATTGTCGCGCAGCAGGTGACTATATAGTTAAAACCCCATTGAGTTATGATATAGTATTATACATAGGAGTCGAGTATTATAATCCTCTCAGACAAATATGTTTTCTTATATATATGTATATATAAATTGGCGGGTGTATTATAATACGGTGTATATAATCGGATTAACACCTCCCGAGTGAATAATGAAGCACAAAGGAGGCGGTCTCCGGACCTGTTGGATCTGCTCATCACCATCATAATATATATACATAGATATTATATATGCCAGCTAAATTATAATCACGCTGGGAATTTAATCATATATTAATAATATATTTTGATAGCCGGTGTTTGTTAAACACGCTGACAGGTTTGTTATTTGCTAAACAAACAAATTTAAATTTCATTTTTAATATCCATCACATAACTGCTACTGCTACTGCTACTGTTACTGATTTTTATGTTTACATTATTTTTTATATACACATGATTAAGTTTATATGTGTTTATTGTAAAACAACATGCGTCCGTCGGAGATTTCCGTACTTCGCGGATGTGAAATTCGGGAATGCGTCAACATCGGATTACATAGACACTGACACTCCAATAATTTATTTTATTTATCTTTTTACGTATGTACAAAATTTAAATATACAATCTGGTAGAAGGTAAAGTGTGCTCCCGGTCACTCCCCCGTTTTATAGGTGATATATATGCGACCATCCGTTCGCGACGGGGCATCGAATGCCGTTTTCGCTCTTACCGGTGTCTTACTCACTCTTCTTGTTGTATTTATTACTTTATTTAAAAAATTTTATGAATCAACATAAATTTAGTAATAAATATATTCAGAGACTATTTAACCTACCACGAAGTGGAAGATTTAGTGCTAGTATTTAATGTTATTGTTGAGTGATTAAGTATCATTTTAAGTTGCTAATTTTTTTAGATGAATATTTCATTGATTAATCGTGTTGTAATAATAATAATACACAGAAAAATAAGATTTCTTGGCGCGAAAAATTTTTACTCTTTCCCAAAAAAATTTTTGCACTAAGAATTTGTATATAATTGATCCTGAATGCATGTATAAAATTTAAATGGTGTAACAGATGAATTAGTGTCATCATTAATTATTTTTTACGTGAATTCTCGAGTAGTATTTATATGTATGTGTGTAAGTAATTTTATGAATTTCTTAAATAAGAAAATAATGCCGCTCATCGCTCTATCACAGATTCAAATCTCGTCGAATTATTTTCTAGGTCGAGTTGATGGTTTGAATAAATTATCATAGGTATATATATACAGTCGCGTTGATTAAAAGTTATTTAATTTAATATACATCTGGGTGATTTAAAGCAAGACATGAGTCATTTGTATACGTATTTTTTCATAAATTTAGTTCCCTTTTTAAAGTTATTAATTATTTACTGTGTTTTCTTTTAAATAAAATTAATTGCTAATTAATTTTTGTCAACAACAACATATATGTTTTATAATTCAAACAACAATCTTGTTAATTTGTAAAACTAAATTTTGCTTTAGTCACCACCGATGATTTGATTGATGATTTGGAATTAAAATTTAATTTTTCCCATAAATGTTGGAGCTCAAATTATGAATGAGAAAAATATAAAATAAAATAATGGCTTATGGCGTTTTATAAAAATGATTTTAATGGTGATAGTAAAGTACACAAGTCGAGTTAATTTATGGTATAATTAAGTTAATAAATAATGCATTTAATTTTATATTCCTTGATATGTAAAGGAGCGAATGTATCAAAGATACTTTTTATCCAGTATTCAGTATCGCGGCGAATAATAATAACAATAATAATGATGATAATTTTGTTTGTGGTCAGTTGTGAACTTTTTGAGTAAAGCAATAAAGCACGTATAAAAGTGTCTTATATTCTTGTGGGATTGTACAGAAAGGTATATAAAAGATATATAAAAGACTAAAAAGAACAAGAGAGATTGAGTGGTAGAGAGATTATTCGAAAAGAAAGAGAAGGAGATATAAGTAAATGAAATGGGTGATAGTAAATGAGGAAAGAAAAGAGAGAAAGAGAAGTTTAGCGGCGGTGGCAGGCGGTGGCAGGCGGCAGCCGTGAGAAAACGGGTTGATCGTCCCGCGAGTTTTTAACGTTCCGCACACCGTGTACGAGTAAGCGCGCTCGTGTATTCGTCCGACACCGCCGGAATACGCTCGGCTATTAATTCCCGGGTCCCTCAGGGAATGAGGGAAAGAGAAAAAGAGTTAACTTAAGGAGAGACACACAACGGTCACCGCGTGGCAAAGAAGCAAAACCAACCGAGCCTTGGGTCAGGCCCTAAATAAAAGGAACAAACATTTAAATAAAAGTAAACTTGTGTCGCCAAGTTGCGAGCTCGACTCACTGGAACCCACTACGAATCGCCGCCGCCACTGCTGCCTTACCTGTCGCATATCCTCTTATTATTATTGTCCGTAAGCTCACCACTCACCTTTTATCTTTTCCTCTCTCTCTCGCGGTCAGGGAGATATTACATACCTATCATTTTTCCTCAATTTATACACAATTCCTTTTTTTTATATATTTAATTACTATTATCATCCTATTAATATTATAAATTGGATTATCTGTACCCATAAAAGTATAAGAAAATTTTTTTTTATCTAATCGTTACATTATGTATACTTACAAGAATCGATTATCACTTTTGTGCTTTAATGTGTTGCTAATTTTTTTTTTTTTTTTTTTTTCATTTTTTTCATTTTATTTATTTATTTTTTTTCTCATACTATCGTCACTGTTGACATGTGACGAATGTCTTGTCTCACCGATCGCTGTCGACAGTGCTCACGAGCCGCTTCCAAACGGAGAGACCGCTTGAGTAGAGAGAAATGTCGACGTACGGATCACTGAATAAGACGAGTGTATAACACACACAGCAACATAAATGAGAAAAAAATAAAAAATAATATTACTATACAAGATTCGAGCAACAGCAAGTACTGTTCGTAAACTAAATCCAATGTTAAGAGTGAAAAAAAAAAAAAAAAAAAAAAAAAAAGAAGAAGAAGAAGCTTTTCCCTTAACCCCTTGGTTAAAAAATGTCGACAAGTCTACTTAACTTCATTATAATCTATAAAAACAAGCTAAAAAAGCATAGCAAAAAAAAGTTTTAAGGAAATCTTGAAGAATTTAAAAGTAGGCAGCAACAAAGCGCTATATATATATTTATATACATAAATTGAAGTATAATAAGTATTTGAATTAAAAAATTCCACTCATACATACACATATATATGTACTTTAATGTTTATACAATAATTATATTTAATAACTACAATAATTACTTACTTAAAAATATTATAAGTTTTTTCTATAAATGTATAAATGAAAATGTTTTTACATCAGAAAAATTGTCAGAAAATTGACGTCAATTAACCAGCGAAAAAGTGATCAACTTGATACTTCAGAAAATTATTTTATAAAAAATTGAGCGAAATAATTTTTACAAGGAATTGTCAATAAATTTGTCGTGATCTGGCTGAATGTAAAACATAAAAGTGACGGTAATTTCACAGCGCTATTAGATTTTAAAGAATTTTTAAAAAAATAACTCAGTGAGTAATTGTGTAAATGTAGGTATGAGGATGCTGAGTGATTTTTATTAGTATTAAAGATTTCATTGAGAAAAGAGAAAGGCCTTGCCGATGATTATTTCCGTCAAGAGAAAAAAAGGATATTATTGACTCAGAATAAACTCAGCTAACAGTCTATAGTCTGCGTCACTAGTTTCCTAAAGAATTTATCGCTTTTCCATTACGCAATTAAACACCATACAAAAAAATATATATTGAGACCGATAGATCTATAAAAGAGCGCTAGTAGTGGTAGTAAATATATACGTATTGATACATTCATATATATACCAAGGGAAATCAATAGATCGCGACCAAGCAGACCGGAACCATTGATAGTAACTTTACTTGTGAGACACTCGTCTATCGATATATAATATATGTGACTTTTTATCGATCCCTTTTTCTGTCTTATACTCGATCTTCTTCGAATGGAACGGAAACAAACCGGGAGTAGTCTGAAAACCCGTTTATATAACCAATAAATGTTGCGAAAGTTTGTTGTTTAATCTCATAAATTCTTAGATCAATTTATATATAGTTAAATAAATATTTATCACTAGTCTATATTTTTATTTATATATATTGTAAATGACTTTATATTTTTTTCATAAAAATTTATGTTTAATAAATCGAGTTTTTGAAATTATTCAATTGACAAC
This sequence comes from Microplitis demolitor, assembly GCF_026212275.2. Taxonomy (NCBI): domain Eukaryota; kingdom Metazoa; phylum Arthropoda; class Insecta; order Hymenoptera; family Braconidae; genus Microplitis; species Microplitis demolitor. The sequence goes on along the minus strand of NC_068551.1, from coordinate 407,419 downwards.
ACATCCCCTGCGGTAAAATGATTAAATACATCTACATATTTACATTTATATACTCAAGTTGGCTACTTAACTAGTCTATATAACTGGCTTCTGCCGATGCTGATGGTGTCTACTGTCTTATAGCTGCGGCGGTTGTTGTAGATTTTCAAACAGACCGCAAAATTGTTTACCTGCTGACCAAATTTTACGATCGTCTCGACGAGGTGGCGATGTGTCTCCTGGGTTATCGGTACCACGAGATCTGACCGGCAAAACCACACCAGTCTTATTCTTTTATTCCCATACTATTTCTCTCTTACTTATATATGTTTATATATACATATAGAAACTTGATGTGTCTTAGCCAGTGGTTACCGAGCAACATCAGCAACATCAGCAACATCAGCAGTTATATGGTCTTTGTTACTATATATATACATATACATTAGCAGTGTTGGTTATTCGAGGGCTAAAATAATACACGCGCACGGATATGGCTGTTTTATCTTTTTCTATAACTGACTTGAGAGAGTAAGAGAGTATAATGTAAACCTATTGAATGAGAAACAAGATAGTACACAGCGAATATAAGGATGCTTACTCGGTGCTTGTAAATTTGGCCGTACCGTATGTACGTAAGAGAGACCGGAGAAAAATAAGACACACGTTATTCTTATTTATTTTATCCTAAGAATGGAGATGTTTGTTTTATATATCTATATTTATTTTGTCTTATTCTTTTGTAGCCACTGATCCAGCTGATACTCACGAACCGACTACCAATACTTATTTATCGGTAAATGTTGTCTATCATATTGATAAGTCAATTTCTTTAGACATACATTCGCACAGTATAAAAAATGAACAAGTCTAATATATGTATATGTTTGTGTATATATTTGTCACATTATCCACGTGGCATGGAAGGACGTCTGGGGAATGAATCAAAATAAAATTAAGAATAAAAATAAAAACAAAGTTATCTTAACGCGCGTAGAATAAGGCGTTTAGTGTATAAATTATAACGATCTTGAGTTTTTGCTTCTGTCACATGTTGACTCTCATCTTCGCTACTCCCTTCTTGTTCTAAACTCTCTCGGGGTTATACTTGGTACATATCTTGCCTTCAGTTTTCTAGGTTCCTACATAAATTAAAGCTCAAGACGCAACGTCCCCATTCCCATTCCTATCTCATCTCTTTCTCTGTCTCTCTCGTATTTTCTCAAAACATATATATACATTTTACTTTGTATCCGCCTTTACTTGAACATCCAAGTATGAATAAAAAAGTATATGTCGCTACGTTAAATTTTTATTAATATTTCAACCTATAATCGATATAGTGGTGAAGCTAACCGGTGTTATATATATTGTATATATAATTTTTCTCAAACGTTTTTGCAAAGAAAAATCAACTTATATAAATTTATAATTACCAGTTATAGCATCCATCGTACTTTCGATACGACGATAGAATAATAATTAAATATAAATTTAAGAAAGTACTTTAGTTGAAATTAAATTTATAATATTTTTAAAATTTCAAAATAAGTTTACATACTTTGAATAAATTTTTTTAAATTTTACAAGACATTGTAAAGATGTGAAACATGTGTAGAAGGATAATAGATCAACGAGGTGACTTGGCACTACATATATTTTATTGTCAGCATTGCCACGCCCAAAATCCGCCGATAATGAATATACATATACAATATATTCTCATTCATTTTATTTACCATTGCCTCCATTTTATTAATTCAATTTAATATCTAACATTATATTTTTTTTAAATAAATAAATAAGTGAATTTATTTATTTTTTTAAAAATTAATCAATACAAATGTATATTTATATATAGTCTGCAGACTTTTATTCAACAATCGTCAACGACTTAGCAATGCAATCCATAACGGTCAATCCGACAATTCCAATCGAGACATTGACTTATTCAGTGTCAAGTTGGTCTCCTGCTGTAGATCCAATCACTCGGTCTACTCTGGCACACGCAGTACGTCAAGTTCGTCACAGGTTTATATCACACCGTTAAATCTACACTTTATTTAGCTATATATATATATACATATACACCGATGGACATGTCGTCGCATCAGCTTTGTTTTTAATATTGAATGATAACGGGCTTGCTGCTGACTGTATATATATTACATTCAAGTCACATATATATCCCCATATATAAGGCATTGATCAAATGATTAATAAATCCCTATATATTCAAAGTCTTTTGAGCTTCACAGTAATATATATAAATAAAAAAAGTAATAATAATGATAATATTGGTGGACTAACATCCAAAGCCCGATGCAAAGGCCCATATCGTGTCCATCTGTCGAAAATAATCTGCAATTCAATTGCCGTGAATGGCGAATGCGTCTAAAGGTTTGTCAGTCACGACAGTCGGCTGATTGTCGATTTGTTGGTTCAGAGACAATACAAAAAATTAAAAAAAATAAAGACAAACGGTTTTTTTTTATTAACTCCTTTTGTTTTTGAGTTAAAAAATTTAACAGCGAAAAAAAAAATGTTTCTTTTGGTTTTTGTGTTACAAATGATCCTTTGACAATTCTTTGTTTTATTTTACCCACTGAAAAAATAAACTCGAATAATCTGGATGTATTGAGATCGAACAAGTTCTGCAAATCTCTTCCTGACTTGTCTATTTCATTTTATTTTATTTTATATATTTTTTTTTTTTATTATTTTCGATTACTCGTTTCCGGGATTCAAGGGCCTTTTGTCCCATGCTTTACGTTATATTCTACGTCTTCTCCATGTAGTTTGTATTCGATCTGATCGTGAGATCTTTAGGTTATCGATTCGCACGATCGCCAAAGTTTAAATCGATTGTTTTTGAATTCTTCTGCAAATTGATTGTTTCTTTTACGACTTTGTTTCTTATTACATATTTTATAATATTAATCAATTAATATGACTTTGTGTACTTAAGTATATTAAAATATAATAAAAAGAGCTGAATATTATTTTGTTTTTAACGATGGTTGTGTGCAGATCGTGGAACATATTGCAAACTCAGACACACGGGCCTCATAGTTGGGGTCTGCTGTTTCTTATTTTTTTTTTTTCTATATTATATCAGTAGTAGGATACGTATATTTATATATATACATGTTTATAAATACCACAAAATACATATAAAGTAAAAATGAAATAAAGAGAGGAAGAGGGACAGTCGCAGGAACGTAACGAGGGCGGCAGCTGGTGAACGTCGCGACAAATCATATGCTCATGACAGCTACGTTATCCTCTACCTCGTTGAATCCGCATTGCTATTACATACATATCCCTATATATATGTATATATGTCCTATGCTCTCCCACCTTATTCTTCTCTTCCATTACATATATTATTTATTTTTCTCATCCTCTCATTTTGCTTTAGCAGTTAACAAAAAATATTGAATAATATGTATTTAGAAAACACGTGTGTATTATAAAAATATATTTATTAAAGTTTTGCACTCGTCGATTACAGTGCATATATGCCTTAAAGTAATTGCTCGAGTAAGAATAATAATAAAAAAATGCAATAAAGTTCCGTGTGTGACCGACTCGTCGGTCAATACACACATACTTATATATATATTTATATATATGTCCGTCGTCGGTATTTCAGTAATGGGAGTCTTATCTCTTTGCCGCTACCGCTTTACTTGGACTGTACTTGCATTAGTTGCTCAGAGAAAAGATGCAAGGGAGAAAAAGAATAAAAGAATTTTAGATTTTACTCTTAGTACTGATATATACTATTTATATTTATGTATATATATATGTGTAAATTCTTATAGGCGTTATTAATTTCCCACTTACCCCGCATACTTTTGCTACTTCTCGATGATTTTCTCGGTGGATTAGCTTTGTTTATCTGTACCTGCAAAAGTGCTGCCACGCAAGTTAACATTATTTACTTTTTTTATTTTATTTTACTATTAATTACAACGAGGTTTACATTTCAAATAAATTTTTTTCGCCAGTTATGCTCTGTACACTTGGGTGGAATGTTTAATTCGACTGAAAATTTTTGTCAGTACATTCTCTCATTGGTTGTTTAAATATTTTTAACAATAAATTTGTCGGAAAAACAAAAACAAATTAATTATTCTGTTAATTAATTATTTGAAATATTTAAAAATATAATTAATTAGACGAAAATCTAATATTACTCAAATTCAGTTAAATAAAATATTAAACATTCGAGACAACGAAGAAATATATGGGTTACTTTTTTTTTTTATTAAAGTCTCATCCGTGTTTTTTAATTACATGAAATTAATTTATTAAGCAAAATAACACTCATTAAATATATCATTTATCTTCGACGATTTCTATTTTGAGTTCAACTGTGACAAGTCATTAATCACCAGGAATTATTTGAGAGTGCTTTTGTGAGAATAACATACTCTCCTGAAACCACTATGATACTCTATATAAATAAAATTAAATATTTAACACATATACATATGTATATACGTATATATATAAAATCAAAAGTACATTATCAATTTATGTATACATAAGTATATAAATAACAAAAAAATGGACTTTTTAAATTGTTAGTTGAGATCTTTAAACAAAAAATTTTAATTTGTTGATGTCTTTTTTTTTTTTTTGTTTTTTTATGGTGAAAGAGCATCAGCATTTACAACAGAACGTAGTGTGATTTACGTCGACGCGACTACTTACTGGTTAACTTACGATGTTTACCAATTCAATTAAGGGTACATCGCAGTTGCCGTGGGTCACAAGATACATTTGTTTCAGCATTAATTTACCGAAACGTTAGACTGTCATAACAAAACTATAATAAACCGTACTGTCTGGCTTTAAGCCAGATTTATTCAACTCTAGATGTCTAGAAATCTATTAACTCAGTACATTTCAAAAGAGAAAGCAGAAAAATTATAGTTCAATAAGAGAGAAATAAATTCAATACTGTAAAGATTAAGAACTTTAAATTGCAAAAAAAAGTTATAGTAGTCGCTTATAAAACAAATTCATTGAATACTTTGAATGATTCAAATATACATTGCATTAACAGTTTGGTTATTTATCAAAACTATAATTAATTTTATTTTCTTGTCTATTTACACTGTAAAAAATTTTTGGAGTGATCGTTTTTGGCGACTTAAAGGCCAGTAATGGACACTCTAAAAATTCAAATAGTCATATTTAAAATTCTCAATGACATAATCAATTTTTAAAATGTATTTGATAATTTTTATCACACTATTACAATAGAAGTTTTTTTTTAATACTTTTTGATTAATTAAAATGAAGTATTGAATCTTGAAAAATAGAGCAGTGGCCACAAATGCTACTTCTACCCTGGTTATTAATTTTTTCATTTAAACTGAAATGTACTCATAGGCTTGTCAGGATGATAATTTGCAAGTTAACGGACATAAGATCGTTCAGTAATATAAATCATTAAGTTTGTCTACAGTGCATGTAATATGTTAGCGTCACTGATGACAACTACTCGTTTAATCACTTCGCGCCCGTTTTGAATTCTTCAAATCGTTATCCCGCGGAAAGTTGATGATTTATCGGCGATGAGGACCGTTAAATACATACTTTATACATATATATGTAAGTGTGTGGGTCACGCGACATTTTTTTTATTCTTAATTGTATCACAATATTTAATTGTACATAAGTAATTTTTTACAAAATCAAATATTTTATTTTTATACTATAATGGAAATAATAATGCTGTATATATAAATATAAATTTTAAAAATATATTCGTTAAATTTCTATTATCAAGGAGTGAATCAATTAATACAAATACGATAAATTAACATTAATTAGCTGCTGTACACTTGTATAATTTTATATTTGACTTGGCTTATCAATATCGCGTGTTTGTTCTTTTGGCAACTCTTTCTGCACTTGAGCATTGATTAAATAAAACTTACAAAAAAATTAAATTCATGAAAAATAAATATACTTATTGGAAAAAAACAATTTGATTATTGGGTAATTGCCAAATGAATTTATTTAAGCATAAATGGAGTTGGTAAAAGATTTTCTAACATATAATTGACAGAGTTATTCATAATATATTATTAGCGACATAGTATAGTATAGTAAATAAAATAATAAATAATATAGTAAATAAATAATAAATAGTAATATAGTAAATAAGTAATATAGTATAATAAATAGTATAGTTAAATAGTATTCAGAGTAATATAGACGCTTATTATTTCGCTGTGTGTTTAATTTTAAATACAACAAATCTAGTAAATTTTATCAGTTATATTGGGTATCATTGTGTACAGAATAATTCAGTGATTATTCAAAATTATTTCAATAATTATAATTTATAATTCTGTGATTGCTTCAATTAATTGGATTTGAGGTTAATTTTTCTCCTTACAGTGTTAAATAGACAGGGCTGCTTACTATTAGACATATCTTAAAACTTTTTGACTGTTTTACCATAATGGCAAGCATATTGTGCTTTGCGGAGATAGATGACCTTGCGTTTGCTGTCAAAGCAGGCAACGGTTGTAAATACAAACATAAGTTCCATCATGCAAAAGCGCTAATAGGGTCAACTCAGAATTTTGTAAAGTAGCTCCTAAAATTAAAGTGTATAAAAGTATGAGAGCACTTGCACAATTAAAAATGAATAAAGATATATTTAATTTGCAAGTACGAAAGAAACTCATTACCACATTAATTTGGCCAATATTTGATTATTGTACAGCGATTTATAGCGATATAACTGCACAGCAGAAATTAAAATTACAGAGAAAAATACGAACACGTTACTCCATATTGTAAAAAATTAAGATGGCATACACTAAAAACAAGGCGTGAATTCTTTTATTGCTGTTTAATATATAAGGCAATTCATATGGGCTACATGCCTTTATTCCACCGAGAAATTTATATTTTAGAGCCTAAACTGCGAAGAGGTGATATACAACAAGATTTATTAGCATTACCAAATTGTCGTAGTACTAAATATGATAAGTCGTCCATTGTATGTGCAATAAGGGCATGGAACAAACTACCAATAAATTGTTCTAATAAATTAACATTCAAAGAGTTTCGTGAATCATGTTTTGAATAATTTGGTAACAATATTATAATGGATAATGAATGATATTGAAAAATGATAATGTATTTATTTCTAATATTTTGTATACTATACTATTATATTGTTGTATTGTATTAATGGATGGCCGCAAGAAGCTTCGACTTCATGGTCAATTAAATAAAGAATAATAATAATAATAATAATAATAATAATAATAATATATCATAACAGAGTGATATTAATCAATTGAGTATGATGAAAAAAAAGTTAATAAAAGTATTGACAAGATTTAATAAAAATAAAAGTCGATGTTAATAATATTGACATTTCGCATTTAATTTCCATACTTGTACCGTTCTCATACCGTTTTAGGCATAGCCTGGGTTGTATTTCACTTCTGCTTTTTTCTTTTTTGTATTATTTTTTAAAATTAATTTATTTTTTTTATATATATTTAAAGAAACACACATTCGCCCTTACCTCGGTCACTTGGTCAAGAATCATTTATTATTTTCTTATCTAACAATCTCTTAGTCGGTTCTTTCTCCAATCTTGAACATATATCCCAAGGTCAAGTTTCACGTGGTGGTAATTTTACAAAAATAAAATGTTAAACCTTACGATTAATCATTAAAATCTTTTTATTTATTATCATTTACAATCTTTATGTTAACTGGCTATTAAATAATCATTTTTTAAAAAATCAATATTTTTTTCTTTACTCGTGTATACACCTTAAAGTGTTATATTATATATATTACTTAATGTTTAATACAATAGATTGCTCAAGTATGTATATACGTATATACAAAAGAGCGTTAGTATACATCCAAGGTAACAGTAGTTCTAATTAAATAAGACCCTCACCTCGACACAAATTAGCCGGTTAATTTTCAGACTCGGATTACTACTACAACTATTACACCACCAACCTTATTAATATGTAAAAGTATAGGTATAGTACTATTAGTATAGTAGTAGATAGATTAAAGGTAATGTAGAGTCTCTATCTATTTATTCCCACCGTACTTGTAGAATACATAGTAAAGCTAGCTAAGTTCACTAACCCAACCCTTTCAATTCCATATGAATGCACGTATGCTCTATGTACTAAGTAACCAGGTTTTCCCTTGGCTTTCCAAAACCAAGAGACATAATTAAGAGAACGCTTCAGCTTATCTTCTTCATCCATATCAGCTTATTGTCTTCTACACAAGTTACCATAAGCTATTATATATTAACAGGAATATTACCACTGCCAAAAGTGATACAAGTTCAGGATCAGTTTCAATAAACTAATCATCAATTTTTCCAATTATACCATTGAGAATTTTGACAAGTGAAATGTCACACGTCATGTGGTATGCAAGCGAAATTGATTAAAATATGCTCATGCCAAAAATTTTTCAAGAGTTTTGGTATCACGATGACGAAGACACTCTTCCTGCTTTCTCACCATCTCTCTCTCTCTCTCTCTTTCTTCCATTCTAAAGAGCTCTTTATCTCTTTCATACACACGCATATACATACAATTGTATGTAAGTTTTTTTTTTATTATTATCTTGTACACTTTGGTCTTTCCACCGTCAAACGACCAATAAGACGCGTATCCCCTGGTGAACGACGCATCTGTGCAGATTCGAACGAGCAACAGAGCAGTATATAGGCGACAAAGACGCGCATGGAATCACTTTTATTAATGAGGAGACATTCCCGACGGGCTTTGAATCTCCGAACTTATTCGAATAAAGGATACGCGATAGCTCGCGTTCTTACACACATATATGTACATATATAAATACCCACACTAAATTTATATAGTGATGTGTGATTTTTAGTATAAATGATGTTTAAGTATACTGGTGTGAATACTTTTGATGCTGAGATGCTACCGCTGATTATGCCGATGCTCTTACTGATAGTATGCTTTTGCTGTAATTTTACAATGAAAAACAGATGCGAAATTCTTAAATTAAATGAGCCAAATGTCATGCTTAGACACTTTGAATAATAACTTTACACTTCCTCTTTTACATTTTTGCTGCATATGACTTTAACTTTTTTTTTTTTTAATGAATAAAAAAATATCATTGATAAATTTTTTCTTCAGCGTAAAATAATGGAAAAGTTTGCGACAAAATAAGTATACAAGTATATTGAAAAGTTGTTAAGCAAGTCTAAAAGGTTACTTAAGAAAGTAAGTTTATAATAAAGACGTCTCAAGTACAAAAGATATTTAAGAAAATAGAACAGCAGATAATTTTTAAACAAAGCATTAATTTCGCAACTTGATCACATCCTTCAACTAATTATTGTATATTATAAATATATATGTCTATACATACCATGTTTAACTTGTTCTTGATGTTCTTTATACTATCAGCAGAACAACAAGGTTTTGTGTCTAGATGTTGTCGGTAAAAGATAATAAATGATTATAAGAGTCTTGGTAGTATCATCATAAGTACAAAGAAAGAGAGACTATTTAAAAGAGTATGGCGGTAGAGAGAGAGACAACCCGTCAGTCTAGGGTATGATAATGAGAGTAAGAGTTTTCCGTAGGTATAGAAAACAAGAGATGATGGAAATTCTTTTGATGTATTCGCGCTCGGGTCGTCTCCAACCGAGCGACAAATTCTTCGATATTCACGCGATGAAAAGCCTCTTCGCAAGATTAAACTTTACCCCCTCAAAACTATATCTACCTTTAACCCCTTGAAAATGCTTTAATTTTATTCGCTTTATCGTTGTCAGTTTCTTCAATTAAACTTCTATTTTATTTTTTAATCCGTTTAATTTTCATTTTTTACATCCAAAATCATAATTATGTGCACACTAGTACAATAATAGCAACTACATATATACTATGCAAATTTTGTATTCAATAATTAAACTCGAAGTATATTAATTTAGTTAATTATGGTTTTCAATGCAACCTCAGAGTATATAATTAAGAAAAATAAAATATTATGAGTAGTAGGTTTCGTTGATTATCGGAGCAAATCAAGACAAAAAAGGAACTACATGTTACATTATAATTTAAATCCTTGCGTATAATTAACTAAAAATAACAATGCAATACCTTTCTTTAAGGATTCGACATAAATAGGAAGAAAAAAAATATGCAGTACGCTAATACATCCGCATACTGACATCTTTATGATATTTTTTTTGGTTATAAAAATATTTATCAAAGAGTTTTACACACATCACCCGAGTTATAAGTTTTTATTATCATTTTTACATTTCTAACACGTTGACCGTGAGCTATTTAATAATAAATTACTAATATTTATTATAGAATATATATATATGTATTAATTGAATAGCATTACTTCCGGCGATGATGTTATATTTATAATGTTGAGTATATATTATAATCTAGATACTGAAGGTAAAATACAAAGTGACAGTTTTACGACTATTGCTCTCGTAATTTAATCAAAATGACCCTTGAGAAGTAGCAGCCATTCTTTTCCGGTATATACATACGAGTAAACCAAGAGTTATATTAGTGTAATTGCAGACTCTTTGTTACTTTGTTACTTCAATTATATTGTCTAGACAACCGGGTTGGGCGGGTTCTTTTTTATTCTCCGCCTTCTGTTGTTCGACTAACTTGTGCGTTCTTTTTAGCTTTTTTAGCTTTATGGTCTACCGAAAAATTTTTTGATGCTCCTGCTGCTCCAAAAATTCATATGCGAAATATTATTCAAAGAAAAGATAATAAAAAATAAATAATTTAAGATTTTATGAAAATTAATGTAAAAAATGAATTCGCTGCGGACAGGATTCGAACCTGTGCGGGTAAAACCCAATGGATTTCGAGTCCATCTCCTTAACCACTCGGACACCACAGCTTTCTAAATTTCGTGTAACAAAACGTCTTTTTATTAATAAACGTTCAATTTACATTGTATTAAACTGTATTTGTTCAGTTGCATGTCAGCCGATTAAAATTTCGTATGAAGTAAAAAAAAAAAAAAAAAAAAAATGACTTCGCTGCGGACAGGATTCGAACCTGTGCGGGTAAAACCCAATGGATTTCAAGTCCATCTCCTTAACCGCTCGGACACCGCAGCTCACGGGAGACGATGATTACAGTACTCATAAGAACCAAGCGTGATATTTAAGTTCAATAAAACAGTATTTTAATTGGAAAAGGTCATCGATAAGAATTATTAATCATGGAAAAAAAATTGTAGTTACTATAACAGCTACTGTAGTTAAGATTACCACAAATGGGAGTAAAGAAATACCAACTCCAACTTAGAATAACCTGAACCACACGTGCAGTAACGCCAACTACAATCGTCAATGCTTACTACAATATTCAGTTATCGGCACTATTTATGTATCTAGTATCTTTTACTACATATTAGAATATTCGTTATTATGTTTTATAACATTGCGGTTAGGAAAGCCACAATTTTTTTTCTGTGTGAAAGATGAAAAAAAATGATTTCGCTGCGGACAGGATTCGAACCTGTGCGGGTAAAACCCAATGGATTTCAAGTCCATCTCCTTAACCGCTCGGACACCGCAGCTGATACGTTAACCGAAAATTAGTTAACACTCTTAATCTAACCAACTTCTGCAGACATTGTTTTTGAGTTAAACACATCAAGCTAGATGACAACTCAAGTTAAATATGTTCAATAGATCATTTCTGTATAAACTTCAGCTATTAGCTGATCAAAAATTTTGAATTTGATATAAAACTTTTAATGAGGCAAATTACAATGCACTCGATGTAATAAAATATTCTCATTTGGACTTTATGTCATAAGTACGTCATTAAATGTATAATGAACTGATAGTGGTGTGATAACATTCATCACCATTAATGTATATGGACATCTGATAGATATAATTGTAATTAAGATAATTAACTCGTCATTCACAACAAATAACAATAATCATGATTATTATTATTAACGTCATTAAGAGTTGAGCGATTGACAGACATTAAGTATCAGATACGAATATTCACAAGTTACATACTCTACAAGCTTTTGTCATTATTGAGGCACATCCTTAAAGAGGAGAAGCGTGACGAGCTCGTTAGTGACACGCAGCTTGCACATTGTTTTGTACTGTAAATTAAATGTTCGTGACATCTCTTTAACTTTTTTTAATTTCTGCTTAAACGTTCTTAACTACAAATAATTAATTAATATTATGACAAACCCATCTCATTATATTATATTCAACAATAAATTAACCGCCGATCTTTGCGCACATGTATATTCATTAAATATATACTATTACTTGTAACAATGTTTCGTAATTATTTAGTTCCATTGCATTACAAAGTTTATAAAAAACTTGTAAAGGTTTTAGTAAACATTTTTAGGCTTAATCTCTTCTATTTAGCATTCTCTTTTGTTGGCTGCTGTAGAGACTTGTTGGAATGCCTCCCCCATTTCGCGGATCATTTTTCACCGGGACAATCTTGAGTTTCATCTACACAATGCGTTGTTACCTCACCTTTCGTGACATCGCATTGTCTGACAGTGACGAATCGAAAGACCCAACTCGACTTTTCAAGTCATTGGTTTCAGAATATATATATATAATAAGTTAATAAATGTTTAAATAATATATAGAATAAGAAATTAAAAAACAATAAAATACATATATGACAATAAAAATTGTATAGATGGCGGAGCAGCTTAAATATATGTAATATGTGTATATGTGTGTGTTGTATCTGATTATGATGCGCGTCTGCTTCCACGTATTTTTGTCATTGATACCATATTCGAATGTTGCCCCTGATCGAATTATTTATGTCTCCCATAAATAATCATTTAAATAATGGATGTCGCTGATGCTACTCTGTACCTTATATACATTACAATAAAATTAAATTTAAAAAAACCAAAGTATTTTACCAATTACCTAAGAGTTGAATTGAATTTTTTTAAAATTTCATTCTACCTAAATAAACTCTGGTGAGCTGACTGACTTTAGTGATGAAGAAAAAATCACAAGGTGCAACTGTTACAAGTGACGAACGTTTGTCAAGTGACAGGTGACGAGAGAACCCTTTTAGTTTTATTTAATTTCTTTTTTTTTTTCTTTTAAATTTAATTTTCAGTTTCGTATATAAATGAAGGTTTTTATTGAGCTTCATTTACACATGACGAATCAACAAGTGTGCTATTGAGTAATTGAAATACATAATACACTTATCACCTAATATAATTAATAATGATATGCATATATATGCTGTTCGTAATTAACAATTCCTCCTTTACGGCCCACTATCTTCCGATCGACGTCATTAATCTTCATATGTATAAATACAAGTGAAAATATTTTTTACACATCAACATTAAGCCGCTAAATACCTAAATAAAGTAAATCCATATATATTTTCAATAAAATACGGAGTATTGAATAATTTTTACTCATTAATTAATTTAAAAATAAAGATAAAAAAATTAAAAAATAAATATAAAATATCAATTATAAAAGTTAATATTATATTCTTTTAACAGACGGTAAATATAACTGTCGCCGTAACGTCACATGTTTGCACTTCATAAAATGATTAATATGATTAATTTAATCTTAACTTACATAAAAATAAGTTATTTACTTTTCTAATTGCGATAACATTTAGTTTGATAAAATTAGACTGGATAAAAATTTTTCATACAACGCATTTTTACCTACATCAATAGAAAATATTATAAATTTAAGAAAAACAACTACAAAATAAATCTTTTATTATTTTTTTTTTTTTTTTTTTTCAGTATATTTAAGTGATTATAATTTTTTCATTTTAAAGAGATTGGTATCGACATGAAAAAGACTTTGAAGCTAACATGGCTTACAGAACATACATACATACATGAATGCATTTTATACAAGTGCGAGCAGCAGAATTAAATGAATAAAAAAAAAGAAAAAAAAAAGTGGGATTATAAGAAAAATGAATAAAATAAAAAGTAAATTGTAGTGTGTAGACTATGGCATGGGTAATTTATATTAACGATGTTTGCGGCTCTTTGAAGATCCGCGATATCCGGCTTAGCTTCTCGCGAGACAGAAAACGTGGTGAGAATACTCTCATCATATGGTTGTGGTGATTGCTCATGGTTTTCTCAGGTTAAGCCTCACCGTTTAATTATCAACAACTTGTACAAATGTATAGACTTAAAAATAACTAAAATTTTAAATATTCAGCTAATTGACCATCGTAAAAAAATTAAATTATTTAGTTATTATTTGACAAGACTAAGTAATTATCTTTATGAAATTAGTGTAAGCTTGATAATCTTTAAAATAAGGGACTTGTCCACGAAATGTATGCGTGATAATTACTTTCATGTTCTCTTTGTAATGTAATATCATATATTGTAATTATTTAAGTTTAGAAACTCTGATGACTTTGATCTTGAAATAATTATCATGCTACTAAAATCATAATCATAATAATAATACCAATCTAATTAAATTTAATTTTATCATTTAACTAAATCAAGATAATGATATTTTTTAATTTTAATGAAATTTCAATACTAATTATAATTATTAGTATAAAATTTTTCTTTTTAATAAAACTTGACCACCAACTATTTTAAATAATTTTTAATTCAATTTAATTATATTACTCTAGCAAACTACTCACTAATTGACTTAAATAATTTCGAGCTTTAAATTTTTACGCACATTATATCTTTTTTAATGCGTAGATAATTACATATTTCACCGAAGTCCATAATATATTTAAAAAATAAATACAGATAGAGTGAGAGAGAAATAAATCCGGCTGATCGTCCTTAGGGATCGATCTCTCGAAGTAAAGGCGCACTCTCGAGTCAACTGCTACGACGACAACGACGACGACGAAGACGTCCTTGCATCAGCATCAAACGCGCCGGCCTTTCAGTGTGTCCTCGATAGCAACGGGGCCAATGCGATGCGGTAGCATGTAAAAAAAAAAATTAAATAAATAAATAAATAAATAAATGAATAAAAAACAGAGTGAAACAGGTGAGAAAAAATATTACAACCGGCCTATAAACACACAACACGATTTCTAGTGTCCATCGAATCGCTTTAACTTGCGATTACGAGCAAACTCAAGACTTTAATCTCGCGTTGAGAAACTCGATTTGTATTAGAAAACAGAATTTACAAGTATATACATATATATACGCGTTGCTTACATTACATGTAATATACGTATTGCCATTCGTTCAATAATTAATTGAATTTATAGAGCCTTGGGCACCTGATATTCCGTTCGTGCAATATCCGTTCAAGTCGTTTATATATAAATACATCATATATATGTATATTTTTTTATAGTTTATTATGAAATCTATTAATTGTTTAAATATAGAAACAAACAAAAAAAAAAAAAACGAAAAATTTTCAATTTGTCACGGACTCACTTAAAACGATTCGGAAGATATATATCTACAGAAAGCATGAAAATCGTTCTACATTGGGCAGCGTAAAATAAAAAAAAAATCACGAAATTCTCATGTCCCTTTAAATATATTAACAAAATGGGAAAAAAAAATAAAATACATAAACATTGACGACAAAACGTTGTGTGGTCGTTATCGTGATCTTTTAATGACGGCGTCTTGGATATATACATACATATATATTTGTGTATATGTATATATATGTATAAGTTTCTCTGATCGTCAATGTGAATTCGTATTGTATTTTACGATGAGTTTATATTATAAAATTACCATACGTCCTTGCTACCTCACTAGGACGTTTCTTTTCGTTCCAGATGCAACTGTTTCTATTTCTAAAAACCCCACACAATTGAAAGCTTATATTATTCTCTCTTTTCCATTAAATAGTTTTTTAGTTTTTAGTGTCTTGTCTTTTTATATTTTTTTCTTTCCACATTCGATAAAATAAAATAAAAGTTTCTTGTGGGAAACGATTCAGAGTATACGGTATAATCGTTTAGCTGCCGGGACAACTCTCTGCGGTAGGTAGTTGAGTTGATCACTAGACATATCGTATTAGACTTGATAACAGACACTAAAAATGACCATTTATTTATCATTAAATACTTTTTAACCTCTTATTAAACATATTTATGATAAATAGATCTTAACAACTGCTATAATCAATATCATTTTTTTTGTTTTTTAATTTATTATTTAATTAAATAATATTAAACATCAAGCTGCTCCAATAAAGACTCGCCGACGGTGAATGTGATAACGATTAAATTTGTCAATTGACTTTCGTAACAATCTAATTTATTAACATTTATATTGCGTGCTATATATATTTATATAAAATTAAAAAAGTATCTCATTATACAGTGCGGTGAAGAAAAATGTATGCATACTTGAGTCTTTAAACTCGTGCGAGAGAACATGTATACGATGAATATTTCAGGGAATTTATCAAAGAGCCGCGCGACAACTTTTATCCACTCGCGATCGTCATTCGATAGACATTAGCGTAACAGCCCAGGGCTAATTGATGCCATTGCCAATCGCCTGATCCTCAACCTCCTGTTGCTCTTGTCTTGTCTTGTCTTGCTTTTTTTTTTTTCTCTTTCTTTTTTTTCATTTCTGCACTCATCGTTTACCTTTAGGATCTTATTTACTTGTATCAAATAAATAATCATCGTGCTTATTTCAATTTCAATATATGTCTTAATTATTTCAACTGTAATACTATATATATAAATATAAACAAATCAAATTTTCATACTTGGCATTGATAAATAAAAATCAAACGGTTGTAATTGCAAATAAAATTTTAGTCGATAGATTTACACGGAAAAAAATAAACTTTAAAAAGTAATGTTTGAAATTATAACCCGGAACCCGGTTGTCAATATGGGGAATTTTAACATTCAAAATAATTTTCTAAGTTTCACTTATGATTTTTAAAGTTCAAATAGTAATTTTTCTTGCATATACATTAAATTTTAATATTCATTCTATAATAATTTACGTTTTAATATATAAATTGAAGAATTACTATTTAGAATAATAGTATTTATTGATCACTTTATTATTATATTATTTGTCACTTGTTAATTTATATAGTTCATTTTGTTTCCGTGTATTAAACTTTAAATTTTAGCAATAAAAGCTGAAAGATAAAAAATAAATAAAATAACAAACTCGATGAGTCGGATTTCTCTCATCTTTGGCGAAGATAGGAGAATCGTGTCGACGAATGGTCGTGTCCGGCAAACAAATTGCACGATACCTCATGGTAGCTTGTTACTAACTTCTTCACCTTTCTTTTTCCTTTTTTTTCATCTTCATGATTATCAATTTCTTTTTTTTTTACCATATAGAATTTTACTTTTTAAATAATTAATTTTTTAATAATAGGGACAGAAAACATTTTATAAAATAAAAAAAATGTAAACTTTATATGCAGCTTTTACTCTTAACTTTTTTTTTGCTCTTGACTTGAATTAATGTGAAATTCAATGATCGACATCACATGTACGAATATCAATCAATCTCTCGCGTCCTTGATACAAACTGATTTATACACCTATTACTATTTATTTATTACTCTTTTCTACACTTTTATTTATTATTTTAAAAATATAAAGTAAGTTAAATGAATAAATTTATTGCGTAATTTTTATATTTATTCTAAATAAAATTCTAGCTAAATTAATATTAGTGATAGCAATAAAATTATATAAATACAGAGAGTCAAGTAAAGACACGTATGTAGTAGTAAGCTCCTGGGGTTAAAAAAGGGAGGAGTGAAAGTAGTTGAGTAGAGAAAGAGAGAAAGAGAAATTGTAAGATGGCAGGAGGGAGAGAGGGAAGTAAAGAAATAAGGATGGTTAGGTAGCAAGCTTGTTCACGTCGTGGAATGCTTTGAAGGACCGCGAAGAGACCGACTCACGCCCTACCCGTTCTATAATCCAGAGGACTTGGATCTTGGTTGTTTTAGTCAAAAGCGTTTGTTTCAAAATAAAATAACTTGAGGATCTGCTGATGATAGACAAAGAAAAATTATACTGCTTTTATAGATTAACTTTATTAATTATCACATTATCAGTAATAATAAAGCCCCGGTGGCAAATTTACGCTACATCATCTTTCTATGATTTTTATCATTCTTAATATAAAAATAAACTATATATATATAACTATAAATAAGTACAGTCTTTGATAATCTATCGTAAAAGTGATATACAGCCTGATGGAATGTCGGCTTGAGGTTTATTAGAGTAGATAATGATAACATCTCGAAGGCGTATCCAGTTTTATTTTTTTTATTTCTACCAACAGAGCAATGCGCCAAGACCAACCAGAACATTGAGCAAAACTAAAAAAACTATCATGCAGCATATAAGATTAACGCGCTTATACACCCCCGTTTATTGCCTACTCGTATCACGAAAAGCATACATCACCGTCAACTTATTTTCTGCTGTAACGCTGCAGAATATAACGCGACGCTACTCAACATCAACATAATTGGTGACTGCATTTAATTGATGCCCCAGCACGAGCTTCATGTCGAAAAAATAAATATCTAAACTCACGATAAAAATTAATAACAATAAATTATAAAAAATAAAAATAAAAACACCCTTAAAATATGTAAGATAAGCTGCCGCTCAAAGCTTACTAGTGTCCACACCCAGGTGTCGGTATTTAGCACGGAGATAAACTGCCGCCCACGGAGTTTCGTTTAATCTTTAGTCGTATGTATATTCAGCCCCCAACAACCGAAATGAGAGAAAAAGAGAGAAAGCGTAGTCATGAGACAGGTGAGAGAGATATTTTTAGCTAAACCAGTCTCCATGTATAAATCTGTAGTCTGCTGAAAATAATGTCTAGAAGCTCCTCAAAGCAATGCTTACTGCCGCTTAATCATCGCGATTGTGTATCTTTTGATGACATACGGAAACTGTCAGGTTAAATAATATTACGTGTAGTCTGTAGCGATACTGATTGATGTCTGTTATGATGTCTACTTAAATATTTTTTATCTTTATAGATTATTACCACAGCATCATAATAATTTATGATTTCCATCCGTAGGATTTAATTAATAGCGAAAGCATGTGTCTGGTGTTGCAAAATCTAGTATTCCGCCAAAGGCCTTTCCCATACATCCAATAGATTATGCCCATTATATATATGTATGTATATGTATAGTGGTGCAGCAAATAGAATAAGCATTCAGAGCTATTTGCAGCAATTTCCCGTTCGTATACTACATCCTACTCATTTCCTTCCCTAATTCCAACTGTACCCGAGGTACAATGGACGCTGGCGGGCAGTCAGCATTGCTATGCGTTCAATGAAACTCTCTCCAACAGCTATATTTGCTGTACCGCTACATAAATATAACTATTCCTCGTTTCATTAACGATAAATACTTGGACGTTATTTTAACATCGTGATCATATCACACATTTATCGTTTCTCTTGTCCAACAATCCTCAAGTCTCAACTGATGTTGATGATACTGATGCTGGGTATGGTTGAATAGTTCCTTGGTATATATGCCATGTTTCAAATACACTGAATCGACGAGGAATTTGGTCAAAGCTATTTTGAGCTTACAACCGCTATTTTCATTATTTTCATTATTATTATTATCTTTTTCACTTCCCGCTCTGAAAATCGATGATTTTCAAAAATTTCGAGAAGTTATTGTTTTCACCCCGATTTTCGGAAATCGAGTTTTCATCAGATGTCGACGTTTTGAGGTCCGAGAAAGCCATTCTGTTCGAGTCACCGGAGAGAAAACTTTGAAAAATTTATGTGCCAGCGTTATTTAGAAGTTTTCTCTGAACCCTAGACAAATCCTAGACTCAGACTAGAGAAAACTTAGGGGAATTTTTTTTATCACAACAATGTTTTCGAGCTCAATGAGGTGGAAAACAGCGGGAAGTTTCAGGGCTGGCCCTCAGGGTTAACCGATAGACAGATTTTTTTGTTTTCTTACCACTTTAATACTGCTCCTGGTGATGACATCGACTATATAGTTAATGAGTAATTCGTTAAATTATTGAGTCAACACAAACTAAAAATTAAATACTTGATTCAAGCTCTAAAATCTCAAAAATATGTTATAAATTATTTTTCCGAGATCCGTGGTAACGATTATAATAAATTCCATTGTTCTTACAAAGCAATAGTCGTAGATTTATTTAATGTATGTATTATTAGCATGCTACTTGACAATGGGCTACTAAACTTGAATTGGATACCTAAGATCTAACTATCTATGAAAGCTTTACATTCTTCTATTCTATACATTAGTACGCACAATTCTTCTGTCATTGTCATTTATCAGTAGTTTCATTAATTTTATACCTCAATATCAACTTACACGATTAAAGATACTTTTATAATAATAATTATAATTAAAATCAAAATAATGATGATGATGATGTATTACAGATAAATGTCCATCAGAGATCGTTAGAAGCAGCAGCAGGACTGGAATTATGTGCAGCAGCAGCAGTAGCAAGTGGTAGTGTACCTCAAGGTCAGCCAAGTAGTGCAGGATCAGTAGGATCAGCACCAAGTCCAGCATCACCACGACCTACACCTCAATCGAGACAACAATCGTTAGCAGCGGCATCACAGCCATCGAGAACTTTAGATGATGACCGATCTACGGATGGTAACGTAAACTTAATAATCATATTTGTAATCTATGGATTTGACTTATAGAAATGGATAATTAATTATTATAAATAACTTAGGCCCAGGAACGACAGCCGATGATTCAGATGATGGTGAAAGCAGAGCGCAGTATGTTAATGCTAATTGCGTTGTCTTTACACATTACCGCGGTGATGCTGCATCCGAAGTTGAAGAACACTTTCAAAGAGCTTTAGCCCATGACAAAGTTAAAGGTTTGTTCATAAAATTATTATTATTGTTATTGTTTGATCAACACGACTAACAAGCTACCCAGTATTTTATTGTTAATTGTTGAGTGGTGATGTCTAGCTTAAAATTCTAGCCACGTCACCACTAGAAGCATATAAAGAGAAAAAACCAAAATAAAAAACTAAGTAGCTGGTAAGCCAAAGAAGACAATGAGAAAGTGTTTTAAAATAAATAAAAATAAAAAAGGGGGTTGGCAAACGATCAGCATTGCGGCTATATCGGAGTCGTTTAAAGGCCACATTTATCCGGCCGCAACTCAGGATCATCGGTTCACTATCCTGGTTAGAATTCAAGACAACACGACCTAATTGTTACGTGCCTAGCTTTTATTCTTCTGCTTTTTCATTTTATCCTTACTCCTGCCATTATTTTATATTCCTTCATCCCTTATTTCCAACCTCACCATCATTTCTTTTTTTTTCTTCTTCTTTTTCTTAAACGCCATTCTTTTCACTCCACGTTATTCTCTCAATTTATTTTTTCTTATTTTTCCGTGTTCTTTTTCCGTACACGCACTAGCGGTAAATTAAGAGCTTCTCGTCTCTACTTGCAAGCCACAAAAGTGACGTAGATGAGCAGAATGAGGAGGCATGAATACTAAGGAACGATTTTAGCCTGTGGAATGTCAAGAGTCTAATGAACGAATATATATATATATATTTATATATGCACTAGACTTAAGTACAATTTAACATTTGAAAATCTTTTAAATTGATTTATACTTATCATTAAATAATACAATTTATAAGATCAATGAAAACATTCAAAAAAATGGTATTAGAAAAAGCTGACGATTTTATCTCGACTTTAGAATTACATCGAGTTCTAGCTCCATTACCAACAATACTCCACAATTAAATATGTGATGACGTCTAAATGACGTTAATTAATTCGAGTGTTTATTGATATACACAAATTTAAATAAATGTTAGTTGAAGTATTTTGGGATTAGAGATTTATCAGTGACGTCGTGGTACAATAAATGTAAAAGTTTCTAAATTACACTGATTTCTGAAAAAAAAAAAAAAAAATCGTAATTAAATGACGGATAACAACCAGAGAATAGGGTATTATTTTTAAAAACATTTATTTGTTAGGCATGTGTTGATTATAATGGGTAACATACGTTCACTCGCTACGGTTGGGTTGCATTTGAAACAGAGTAATAATACCGAGTCCTATCCGATAAATTGAGCGCGTAGTCGTTACGCGTCGTAGCGTCAAATTAACGCCTCACTAATATATGTACTCGACATGTGTATATATAATATATAACAAGATGAGAGGGGTGTTGCGTGCATCTTGATGAATATTATCATCATCATCATCGAGTAGAGGAGCTTTTGTTGTTTCTGACTCGTAAGATTATTGGCTGAAGATTTTTAAAAATATCGATAAAAATTGAGGACTAAGAGAAATTACGAGAATGAAATTTAAAGGTATTTAAGTTTGTACAGCATGAGTGTGGAGATTTTATGGGATGTGCAATTACTTGACGACATATACAGAGTGTAGAACAACGACGACGTCGCCGCCGCGACGGCTTGCGATCAAAGACACCGGGTGACATACGTTACAACGCTCTAAATCGGAATAACAAGCCATCGAGTCGTGTGAGGACATCAATTTTGGGTTTCTCTACTTTGGTAGTCTTCAACAGTGCAAAATAAAGTAAACAAAAAAGAAAAAAAAAAAATAACGACTTAATATTATGAATCTTAAAAAAAAAAAGTATGATAAATATATAGATATACACACAAGACGTTTTGATTAATTGTCGTTATTGCGAATATGGCAAAAGACGACGTGAAAGTGTTGTCAAGTGTGAGTAAATGAATAACATGCACGCATCAACAGCACTCACGACATCTTTATAATGGTGAACTACTTTTGGAGTGATGCCAAAAGCATATATCTAACTAACACATATATATCAGTAAAATAAAATGAACTGTTTGTGTGTATCAATGAGATGTCATATTATAATTTATCTGCATATACATTTTTTTATTTGAATCTATCGTTGACTTTAACTATTTAACTTATTGATGTCAAATAACTGACGTCAATTGTTCATCGAAAAATTGACCGAATAATTTTGGACGTCAATTGTCAGTCAATTTTTCTTGATCTGGCTCAAGACAAAAATGACGGCCATTTCGCATCACTAATTTAACTATTTCTAATATAAATATATATGTAGTCTTTAAATCCTTGTTATTATTTAAATAAAATAAAATAATCTCTCTTGAGGAATAATCCTGATGGGAATCCTTTTATATGTGTGGCTGTCTTACTCTTGGGCATTAACAGACCCATTGAGACCATGCAGTTAAGATATGCTGCACATGCATACACAAGACACAAGAATAATGCCGACTGGATAAAACCGACACTCTGTTTCTTTAATTGCGTTAATAAATAAAAGACCGTCTTTCGTGGTGGCAGTACTTAAAAAGAGAGATCGCGGTAGGAAAAACAACAGACCTGGAGAAAAGAAAAAGTATTAACAAATAAAATTAAATAAAGTTTGGTAAATAACCAACATGGTATAAGTTTATATATATACAAAGTAATAAGCCAACATAATGAATATTAAAAAGCAAATGATAAATTGAGGGTGCGACTAAAAGACATATTATATTAATCCTTATATAGGAACTACATACATAATATCATAATTAACAACGATGTAACTTGTACAAGTATTATATTATTATTATTATTATTTAATAAAGTAAATAATTTTTGGACGATAACAATAACAAGATCGTAAAGGTAAATAAGACATGGGAAAGTAAAGGGTGTTAAAGGTTGTATTAAAATGTTAAAAAATAAAAGTACCAGTTGGCAAAAGAGAAAAATAAATAAAAAGGAAGGATCTAAACTAATAGTGAGTTAGCAATATAGTGGTGATATAGACGAGAAGAGAATAAGCCAATCCGCGAAATCCGTAGCGGCGCGTCCGAGAAGCATATTTCAAAGCATGTCCGTGTAGCAGCACCAGCACCAGTACCATCACCAACAGCAGCAACAGCAGCAGCAGCAGCAGCTAAAGCCCGTGACTCTCTTTCTTTCTTTCTTCCTTTCTTTCTGTCTTTCTCTCCCCCAGTGCCTGCATTCCATCCGTGGGAAACAATGCGGACCTGGCTTCTTCGTCCTTCTTTCTTATTCGGTCTATCTCCGTTGTAGTTCTTCTTTATAGTATCTGTTATTGCGGGTGGTTGTATCTTCTTACAGACAAACTGGACTCCAATCTTCCCTCTCTGGGCCACGCGGCGAATTAAAATATTGCCGTTTACATTTGCCGGAAAATTTTATGTGTTCTCATTGCTACTATTATATTATATTTATTAGGGACTAATATTATGTAACATTGATAAATATGTTGGCTTGGATGTTAACGTTAAAGCTCGATGAGTCAACAGCAACAACAACAACAACAACAAACAACGACAATGACAATGACAACGACGAAAACGACAATAACGAGTTAGGGGGTAAGGGAACAGGTTCGATGATATCGCCGGAAGAGGAATGGCCCCGTGTGAAATAAGTAAAGATAGGAATCCTAAAATCCGTGTGATGGGAGAGAGAAAAAGAGAAAGAGAGGGACGACAAGCTTCTGGCTTATATTCCAAAGTGCCCGGCTTGTAAAACAACCACTCGCGTGCTTTTATTTTATTTTATTTTATAAAATTTTTTCTCTTTTATTCGTTTACTTGATATATCTATGTATATATGTACCAAAAATCTATCATATGAAATAATTATTTTTTTATATCAATATAATAAAATAAAAAAATGACAATTATTAACTTTCAGAAAATATTCCAATGTCGACGAGGAATTTCCCACCGTCTTTCTGGAATAGTCAGCATCCGGGTGACGTGTACGAATACCCAACGGATCCTTGGCATCCTCATTATCCTCAGTATCACCACAGGTACGTACTTTTAAAGGATTGACTTTAAGAAATAATAAAAAGAAAAAATTTAATAATAATAACTTAGCAAGGTTACGTGTAATAATTTTTTTTTAAATGTTTATGATTAGAGCCGTCCATGAGTATCATCATCACAATATGGCGGCAGCCGCAAGCTACGGAGGGTTGTTACTCGGGGGTGCAAGAAGTCTAGGCCATCATACGTCACATCATGCGGCTCATCACGCACACGCAGCAGCAGCTTCATACAAAGACTGGACGTCTGCGACGCCTTCGCAATCCCTCGTAGACGCATCCTCAGCACCCCCCTATCATGGCCCTTACGCGCCCCTATCTGGTGAGTATTGGACCTAAATATCAAACGGTCCTTTTGATCACATATCCGACACACACGTTTATTGCTTTTCATAACAAAAAAAACATCAAAAACAACTACATATGTACATATTTAATTATTATTAATAATGATTCGGGGTTTTTTTCCAACACCAACCCCATGTCTGCTGTATAAAATAATTTAATCAGTTATTTTTTCTGTAAAATTGTTATTTGTAAACCATTATTAAAGTATAAATATATAATTATTATTAATTGTTATTCAGAGGTTGTCTTTAGTCTTTATTTTTTTTCACTTTAATTTTTTTTTATCTCTCATAAAATAAAATAATTTTAATTCATAATTATTATTATTATTGTTATTGAATGGTTTTGTTAAACGAGAGGTAAAAAAAATGCAATCTTAAAATAACTTAAGCCCAGTGCAGAAACAAGTGCGTGGGGTTGTGTTGGCCCCACTTACTCCTATTAGAGCCCTCAGTCTCTCAGTTTCTCAGCCTCGTCTTTTTTTTTAATCCCTCTCACTAAAAGTCTCCCATCATTATGTGACATCGTCGATCGTCCAACAATCAGTGACCACAAAATAATAAATAAAATAAAAAAACAAGCATTATAATATAACATATATCTTGTCCTCTCTTAAAGATCGCTGCATTGAGATATTAAGAAAGCCGGCTAGGCCGCATGGCTATTGATCACAATCGCAATAAAAAAATAAAAGACATGCTGAATCCTAATAATAAAAGACATCAACTTAGATATAAAAACAACCACAAACTTAAATACCATAACAACGACAATAACAATAATAACGACAATACTTTTTTAAATTAAAATAATATAAATATACTGTTTTTTTAATCACTCATTTTTACAGATGAGGGTTAAGTAAACAGGGCAATTACAGTGATAATAATTGTAATGACTGACAATAATAATAACAATTTGTAGAGATGTGTGTTGGTATATAGTATTAGTATGTATAGGATATGTCATCAAGATGGGTTTTATTTTGAGGATGATGGGAGAATGGCGCGGTGTGGCTTGACGCACAGGTAGAAGAGAACAAGAAAGACGGGCGGTCCTTCAGATCCCCGCAATTAATAAGAGCTTAATGGAGGCCGCGGCCGATAGCCACACTCATCTCTTTCTATGACATTTATTTTATTATATATTTATCTTTATCATACTTTAGTTTAAAAAGTAACAGGAAAAAGAGAGAAAAAGAGAAAATTTTTATCTAAAAAGACTTAAATATTATTATTGTCGTTGCTATTATTGTTATTGTTGATTTTTGTTATTTATTTGTTTGTCTTGTCCCGAATGTTCTTTATAATACGAAATATCCCTCATCTCGTGTATCAACGTTGTGGAACAAGTATCTCCTTCTTGAAGGCTCTCAGCAATATCGGCCTCTTATTTCTTAACCGAAAATGATCGCGTGCGACAAAAAGACTAAGGGAGTAGTAGCAGCAGCAGTAGTTGTAGTGGTATTAGATCGAATATATGTGTGGTCATCGTAAAACATTTAGCTGGAATAAGGTGCTCGAAACACGTCCGCAAAAAGGCGTCTCCCGCCATCATTGCTGAACAGCACAAATAACTCGATATTATTAAGGATTATATAAGAGACCACTAGCAACTCGATTATTATTATTAATATATATTGAAGATCTTGCTCCCACGGCATCAGTTTTCTCCGTCACATAATTATGATTTTTATTTGTATCAATAGTTTTTATGTTTGTTTACATTAATAAAAAAGGTATATTTTAAAATTTATGTAGCTTTTTTTTTGTTATTTAAAAAAATATATTACTCAATTAAATCACCATCAATAAATATAATTATTAACATAACAACTTAATAATAACTCGAATGAATAATTGAAACTAATGGAATCAGCAGTCACATCCAGATACAATATTATACATTGTTTTAAATAAATATGTATAAGTATTTGGGATTAAGGATTAGAAACCGGTTGGATAGTCGTCAAAAAAGTTGTCTTTTAAATTTTTTTATTGAATTTATCATACGTGTATACTATACATGGATCGATATATAAATGTGTCATAAAGTATATCGTATATTATAAGTAGTAGAACCCGACGCGACAGCCAATTGAGGGTGCAAAGAGCCGGCTTAAGACAAAGGAGATACGGTACCTGCTTGTCAGACAGAACCAGAACTAGTTTACGAGGTGGACTAGTGCTTAAAAAAAAAGTATCCAATAATAATAGCAATAGTAAAACAATAAAAAGATTGAGAACTGGGATAAGAAAGAGGTGGAGAAGAAGAAGAAGAAGAAGAAGAAGAAGAAGAATGAAAAGAGAGAAAGGGTGTAAATGTTGGCCGACAATCGGTGGGGTCAGTTTGGGTGCGGGTGTATCGCTATATCGTTTCTTCGGCTTTTGATGTTTTCGTGGATTTTTTTATTTCCATATTTTCCTCTTTATTGTATCGTCGTTTTCTTAACTGAAAACTCTCTGGCAATGCAGTAGCAACGGCAGTAGTATCAGTAGTAGCAGTAAAAGCAGCTGTCGTTCTCCTACTTGGTTAACTCTGGACGAGCAAAGACACGCCTTCAGAGAAAATAAACCACGCCTATCTCGTTGATGCACATTACTTTCCTGTTGTACGCTCATATATGTCGATTGAATTATTTTTATTTTTATTGTTACGTGAGATTAAGATTAAAAATAATAACAACAATTTATAATTTCTTTTAAAGTAACATTTTATTTTTAAAAAAGCTAATTGATATAATTGACGATTTGTTCAATTTTTTACTCGAAATATTTATTTATTTAATTTAATTATTGTGATTTAAAAAAAATTTTTTTATATTACTGTTAATTTTACTTCCATAATTGATTATTTAAATTTCTCAAGAGCAATTTTCCGATTTATTAAAATCAGTAGTTCAAGTCACTGGTATACGATACAGCAAATATATATCATATAAATTACTAAAGATGATCCATTATGGTCTCACTAAATAAGAGTTTTATCTACTCACTGATAATTGTAAAATGGTATTATTTCGCGAAAGTCTATACCATGATATACACGATGCAATATATATATATATATAGATGTTGAATATATATACGGTATACAGAATACAAGACTGACCAAACGGGTTCTGAAGAATTTGCTTATAGGAATGTAAACTACGTTCACTATTTAAACTGGCGTGCGCTACTGCCGTAGTATGGATCCAACTACTCTGTCATTCCTGGTAATAGTCATTACGTCGTGTCTTACTCTCGAGAAATCTCTCGATCAATTGCCACCTGGTGCTGATGCTGCCGCTACTACTGCTGTTGCTACTGATTAATATTCGTTTCACAATTTACTTCTTATACATATACTTAATACAAAATAATGTAATTATTTCTTAAAGGATTAAATACTTCCGCATCTGGTACTAAATAAATAGTGACAGTAAAACAATTGATAAATAAATAAATATATAAATTAACATTATTTTTATTATTATTTCTACGGTTAGAAACATGTTTTTTTTTTTTTTTTTTTTTTTTTTTTGCAATTTAGAAAAGTAATTAACGTTTAAATTAAATACTCAACTTTCATTACCCAAGTGGACATTCGGTATATATCACAAGTACCTATTTAGGCATCAAATCTTTACATATATTTATATGTACTTGTTTAAACTCTCGAGTAATTATGTAATTTCGTAAATTGTAGAGTGGATAAAATATAAGACTAAATAGGTTATTTAAGTGTGACGATTGAGGAAAATTAAGGACTCTGATGATAAAATATATAATATTATTTTTAAGAGGGCGAAAGAGTAGATGTACAAGTTGTACTCTTACTACTTACGCGGTAGTAGATACCGACACACGAATTCTTAGTATATATATACACTGTGAAAAATTTTTGGAGTAAACGCGAATCAAATCCGAAGTAAATGCGACGTGGATGATTTCTTATTTTTTAAATTCCTTTTTAGAGTAAATTTCACTCCGGAGTGGAGTTTATTATCAAGTTCCAGAATTGCAATCCACTCCAAACTCACTTCCGATTTTTTACAGTGTTTATATATGCATATATATTAATTATTCAAAACGAACTTATAATGTGTAAAATAAAAAAAAACATAAGCAAATTATGTATATATATTTAAATTGAAAAGTGATGAAAGGTGATAACCTGATAGCATATGAAAGTGTTGATACAGCCGGGCGTCACGTCCTGGCACGCGCCTCAAAAATGGCGTCGTCTTGACGTCACGCGATTCCTGCAAAGTTTTCAATACATATACAAGTACGTAAGTGTATATGATGATAGAAAAAGATATGATGATAACACCATCAGTAAGTTAGAAAGAAAAACTACTATATCTATCCATCCATCTATGTATGTATGTATAAATGTTAGTAAGGGTTAGTGAGCAAGTAAATGAGAGGGTTCTCGGGGTGTTGGTGTGTGAATATATGTGAGGAGAGAAAGAGAAGAGAATATAAATAAGAGCGTGTATGAGCTCGTATCCGGGGATGGCCAGCAATTCGAGGATTGGTCAGCAGCTTAAGTGGAGGGAGTGGTCGCAAACGGGCTTCGCTAAATCGATCTCTCGAATCTCTACTCATGCACCCATTCTATTATATTTTTGCTATCTCTATCCATATATTTTACATCAGAAATAGATACATATCCATATTTAAAAAAAAAAATTTTAATTATTGAAGCCTCTTGAAATAAGATTTTATTTAATTTTGAATAAAACCAAAAATAATATTAATAATATACAGATATGAGTAAAGAGTTATTGCGTTATTGGATTCCAATTTAAGTTCAAGAGTTTCTTTAACCCCTATTGATAAGGGTCATCACAATGGTTCCTATTTTTTTTATGTCCATGCATATAATCATGCTTCCATAGATACAACCCCTGATTGAAATAAGAAAAAAAAAACTCAACATGAACCAGAGGGTTTTACATTTCATTAAACTTTTTCATATTTAAATTCAATACTTTGTTCGGTTGTCTTCTTTGTGTTGATCATCTTCTGAATTAAAAATAGTCAAATCATCTTTTTAAAAGAATAAGCCATTTGTAATAATACAACAATTAATGAATTATACTTTAAATTATTTAAATATTGAAATGAAACAGCAAAAGAATAAATAATAAAATTTCATTCATATCTTTGATACAATATATATACAGAAATATTATATTGACGCACCAACTCTCAACATTAAAGTGAATCCATTTCCTTTACCCTCAGGATTTCAATTGCTTTTCCATTCCTCAGTACACAATAACTCTGCTGGCTTTGAGGTTTACTTCAATAAATATATGAAAACTAATATATTTAACTTTTAATTTAATATCAATCGTTGTGGAGTTAAATACTCGTGTGAATTGTAATTTGTCGGAGTTGGGAAAATAATATTTTATTATACACAAGCGTAAGATAGATAATGGCAGACAAGAGACAAATATTTGACAGATTACAAATAATAATGGTAAATGATGATAATATATATCTTTTGATGATCCATTAAATTATATATAAATATATAGATATGCATTTATATTATTTGCCGGTGTATCGTGTCTTCTTCTTTCTCTTATTGTTATTATTATAATTATTATCCTTTAAGGGTTGGAAATAGTATTTACTAGGGGTGTTAGCTAACCCGAACAATATTGCTACTATTTGCTAAGTCACGGAGTCAACCCCAGTGTCTACACTCTATATATACTCTATATATAATTGTACAAAAAGATGTAGGGAGAGAGAAATTAATAGGGCTGGTAATACCATCATCCCCATAAATCATTTCCTCTTATTATATTCTTAAATATTCAAATCATATATATTTATTGACATCTTTATTATTATTATCATCATCATTTACTATCATATCTGAATAGTTTAAAAATATTTTCTAAAAATATATGAAAATTAAAATATAATAATAAAATGTCTTAGTTGTATTTCCCCTAGCGCATATCTATCATCAATTTTCCGATT
The DNA here is from genome assembly GCF_026212275.2 of Microplitis demolitor. Classification (NCBI taxonomy): domain Eukaryota; kingdom Metazoa; phylum Arthropoda; class Insecta; order Hymenoptera; family Braconidae; genus Microplitis; species Microplitis demolitor. Next base: position 376,150 of record NC_068551.1, on the reverse strand, counting down.
CACTGAATTTCAATCAAATAACACTCACCGACATTCTTTTTTATCACTCATACACTTAAAGATAAAATCGTTTTTGACTATTTTCTAACGTGTATATAGATAGTATATAAAACATATATGTATAGCTTTGACTTTGAAGTATAATAATAATAATAATAATAATAATAATAATAATATGACGATGACTGGCATATATATTATCAGTAGCGTATCAGAAAAAGTACCGACAGAATCATATAGAAACAGCAGCAGGTATAAAACGTTTCTTATATATAGAGCACGCGTTTGACACGTGCATACTTTATGTTGAATTTTAACTATCGTTTTATTAACTCACTCATCTTGAAATTAATTCCCATTGATAGCCGTATTTGTATATATATATATTTTTTATTTTTTATAGCTTGTAAAGTTGAGCAGGTATTTTTGAATGTATTTCTAGACACGAGTCGACACGTGCTCATCTCAGCTAAAAAGATATATATCATATAGATCTTTAATAATCTCGTTCTTGATGATGATGATGATGATGATATTTAGTCATTGAAACAGTTATAACGATCAAATGTATGTATTATATAGTGGTGTCTATTTAAGTTTTTAGTGAGATTGTCACAAAGTTGTCACTTGCCGCATGCCAAATAACAGATTATCATTAAGAAGATGTTGGATGTTCTTCTATGTCCGATTGAGACTATCATTATATTGACACGTTTTTTTGAAAAACTAGTGAACCAAAAAATCTGAAATTTTGCAGGTGTGTTCAAATAAGTATATAGATTTGTCTGATTCAAACTATAATCGTCTACAAAATTATAAAAAAAATATGTATTTAAATAATTTCGGCTAAGTCGAATTGACAGACCGAATGCTCCCACATAAAATCCTTTATATATATATTGGGCGAAACTTCTTGCAGAAAAACTTAGAACCACTTTATAAAGAAATATTTGAAGAATCATTTCCATATTTTTATTTTTCCTTATGATAAAAATTCGAGCTGAATAATCTGTCAAAATGTGAAATAATTATGGGGTTAGATCATACAAATAGTAAATAGATAAAAATTAGTAATCAATGAGATTAAAATTCTATTACAAGATGTCATTGAATGTCAATTTTCCTTCAAATTTCCGACGTTAGATGTCTCTAATAAATCCATGTATGTCAATGATCTGTCTCCACTGCTGTCAGAACGCGGACGAAAAGTTCCCCTTCCTAAGCATCACACACAATCTAACCAGTACTTGAGAAGGGGAACTTTTCGTCCGCGTTCTGACAGCAGTGTCTGTCACAGGAGTAAGACCTCACTCGGAACACATGCACATATGCATATATATATATATATATATAGTCATATTTTCCCACCACTTCCAGAAAAAAAAATTTTATGTAATCATATTAAGTTTTGTATAATTTGAGATATTTTTATTTAATTTTATATATGAATGAATATATTTTTATATAGTTATTACTAATATATATGCATAACTTTTTACATAAAATCATTCATTATTGTATGTAAAAATATAAAATCTGATATAGTTTTATAATTTGATATATCAACTTATATATTTACATACATTTATTCATAATTTTATCTCATTTACACCACCGTATTTTACGTCATTATATAATATCAGATATATAATTTTGTATAGTTTCATAATTTTATCTCATTATCATCTTCATAGTTTATATCATTCATTTTGATCAAGTAGTTAAATTAATAAAGATTTTTCGATTGAAGATAATCAAATAATATTATGTATAATTATTCCAAATTAATTATATCCAATATAAAAGGTACATTACAATTTTTTTTTGCAATTTTTTATTTATGAGTATAATTTTACTAGATTACATTTTTCTCATGCGATATTTTTATCACCGATAAACGTCGTTCATTAACCATACACGATATGTATCATAGATAAAATGATTGTTATAAAAATATTTATGAATGATTAATTTTATCAATTATATCAAACCAAATTTTTGTAATGATAAAAAATACAAATTTTAATTATAAATTTGGAGTAATTATGAATATAGCGCGCATGCGCACTGCCTACAAACGAGTAGATGTACTGTCATTATGATTAGGCGAGAACGCACATATAGTCATATGTATTTGAATAAAAATAAACTATCTAATTTATTCAAATAACTAATTGAAAATAACAATAATAATAAAGAAATCTCTACGGGCTAATTAGTTTGTAATTTTTTAAAATGTAAAAAAAAAATTTTTTTATGTCATTCTTGCTAGATTTGCGCATTTTTTATTTGTACTTTCCCGGCTTAAAAAATATGATAAACTCTTATAGCTGTATGTTTAAGGCCCTATACTTTACTATAGCACTTCTCATAGAACTCATTCATTCTTATTAAATTTCTATAGGGATTCATGAGAATCTTACGGATTCTATGAGATTTTCTAAACAGGGCTGTTTATTTATTGACAAATTATAAAAATTAAAAAAAAAACAGAATTCTTTGATCCTGCGAGTCAGCCGTAAGGCCCCCCACTGCCTTTGAGCCAAATCAAAAGTAATAATAATTTTTAATTTTTTATTTTTAAATTATTGCTGAATTTTATTTAGTTCTTGATTTAAATAAAACAAGATTCAATGTTTCTAGTATGTAATAAATACCGATACATATTGATAACAAATAAATACTGATATGCATGGAAAAAAATTAAAAAAAGAAATTATTATTTATTACAATTAATTATTATTATTTACTTTACTTGGTAAATATTTATTTTAATAAATATAAATAAGTACTTATTACGAACTTTTCAATTCTTACTTCTGAAATTATACAAATAAATAGAATATTTTAATCAATATATATATTAGACTGCGTCAGAAAAAAAAATTATTTTTTATTTTAATTAAATACATCTCGAAAATAATTTTAATAAAAAAAAAAATATCTCCCGAAATTTCAGCTCTATATCTCAAAAATTGAGCTGGCCACGGGGGGGGGTCCCCTTTTCCCTTTAAAATACATTGAAGATAATTTTTTTTTCTATTTTCAAAATAACTATGCAAAAAAAATTTTTTTTTTCCGATTTTTGAATTCAGTAATCTTATAGAATATTAAATTCTCTAAAAAAAGGTCTATTATGTCATACGCTCAAAATTAATAGAAAAAAAAAATTATGGAGGTTGTAACTTGAAGGGAAAAAATCGAATTTTTAGGATGGGAAAAAGAGAATTTATTTTTCATTTTTTGTTTAATTCTAAAAAATTCCATTGTAATTAAAATCGATAATTAAGATTTCTTTTATTTATGTTCTTAAGGTTTATAATCCTTCAAAATAATATTAGACTACAAAATTTTTCCTAAATAATTAAATTATTCTCAACTTCAGAACTCAGCTCTGTAACTTTCTTTCTATGAGCTCTACTATAAAAAAAAATCCTACGTTATCGAATAAGAAACAAAAATTTTTTTATTCTAAAAATTCAATTTTTTCCTCCAAAGTTTCAACTTCCATAACTTTTCTTCTATCAACTTTAAGCGTATGACAAAACCTTTTTGAGATTTTTTTTGTAGAAAATTCAATTTCCTACAAGGTCTGAATTCCAAAATCGGAATAAAATTTTTTTTTTGGTGTAGATATTTTCAAAATAGAAAAAACAAATTGTTTTCAATATATTTTAAATGAGAAAAGGAACCCCCCTCCCGTACACCAGCCCAATTTTTGAAATATCAAGCTGAAATTTCGAGAGAAATTTTTTTTGTATTAAAATAACTTTAGAGATGTATTTAATTAAAATAAAAAATAAATGAATTTTTTTTGACACAGTCTAATATATATATATATATATATATAAATCTCATACATTTATTTATTAAGTATACGTTTGTTTATTTACACGCATTTCTTTGCATTAATTTTTTTTTTTTTTACTTATCGACTGAGATATATATTTTTATTTAATTTATATATTTCGCAACTCCTTTACCATCTAAAGATTATTGACAGAAATGATACATAACATTAGTTAATTTTTACACCGCTTTCATAGTGTTAGTGAAACAAAAAAATGCGCGCCTAATTAACGGTTGATTGTACAAGCACTCCCGCTATGTTAAAATAAAAGACTGCATTGCTTACTATAATTAATAACCTACGTATTCACGCATATTATTTAATACATTTTTTTTGTGAAGAAATTTCAAAACTATTGGCTAAATCCTTTGTCATTATTTACAAATTTTAATATCAACGCTAATTTATATGGTGGGGTTCCTAATTAAACATACGTTGTTTTTTTAGTGATCCAAGATCAGTGTTTTGTGACATTTAAAAGTTTGTTTTTTATCACGATTTGTGAGAGTGAACGATAAAATTAACTATGAATAGTAATAGCAATCAAGTTAAAAGTGATTATAGAAGAAAGAGGCCACGTCCAAAATCAAGAAAATTTGCTTGTAGACAAAGGTACGTTTTTTTTTTAATTCACCTCAAGCCTGTGTTCTCTCCGCCAAAATACATCTGGACATAAATGAAATATTTCTGAGTTTTTTATGATAAAAACAAATAAAATTAAAAAAAACACTCGATAAAATGACGATATTTCCAACTGACTGAATTTTTCGCAAAACGAATTTATGTTGCATTGTCAATTTTTTTTTTTTTTTTTATTAACTAATTTTATAATCAAATGGATTTTTTCAAAATATCCAACCGATGCGACAGAAATCAGATTCAGAAAAGTTGCTGTCGATTGCAGGTATCGACATTTTTCGTTTTTTTAAAATTTTCTTTGATTTTTAATGTAAGAAACTTCGATGCGAAACTAGTTCGATGCGTTTCGGCGGAGAGAGAAAGCGCACGCAGTAGGCTACTAGTCAAAAGAGAGGAATGCATCGCAGATTTTTATTTTCCATTTAAATAACACAGGATAAAAATTTTTTTTTTTAGAATTTTCTAGCTCACAAACCAATTAGCGGATATCGATATGCAATAAATATTTTTGTAGGAAATTTAATGCTCTACGAAAAGTGTCTCTTATTATTTTTTGATAATTCCATCTGTTCAAAAGTTAATTGAGCTTGAAGTCAAATTTATATTATTTTGAAATATTTTTACTTTACCGGCTAAACTATCGGACTTATTATAAAATGCCATGAGAAATTTTTTGTAGACGATTTTATTCTTGAAAAATTATTACGACTATAGTTTTACGATATTCCGAATAGTTTTCTAGTTATTTTCATTCCAATGTCAAGCTCTTCAAGTAATTTTTTATTTGATTTCAAGAACTTTACATTAAAATGGACAAAGCTAGAGAATAATGCGGAATTTCGAAAAATTTTATTGCGAATAATTTGTCGAGAATTAAATTACCTACAAAAAAGTTCTTCAGAGATTTTGCGATAAGTCTCATAGTTTCGCCGGTAAAATGAAAAGATCTCAAAATTTAATATAAATTTGAGTTCAAGCTCAAATAACTTTTGAACAGATTAATTTGTGGTCGATGTCTGACTCCAGTCGCTCGGCCAAGCATTGGGAATTAGTAATATTCTAAACCTGGTTAATTACCAGCAGTCGTGTTATTTTTCATCAAGATAGCGTAGTCAATTCGAAGTTTTTATTAAAATTTTTGAATGTATATCTTATGGTATTACTGATTTCATATCGGAATATGACTTCCCGTACCAGAAACGACAGTAATACGACGCTGCAACAATTAAAATATTTTTAAGTTCGTTATAATTTGCAATCAACAACCGCGATTTTATAACTTTACTTATTAAAATTACTTTAATTGAAAAATAAGACATATATTTTAAAAATAAATGTCATTTTTAATAATGGTGGTAGAGCAAGATAATTCAACTAGGTCCTTAATAAATAATTAATTAAATTTAATAAGTTTTATCTTAAAAAATTATGTAATTATAATAAAAATAGTACGAAATTTTTTTTTTTTTCTAAGTAATTGATAATATTAATTAAATTGCTCTTTTCATAAAACCGAGTGGTTGTAGTAAAATAAATAAGTAGATCATTTAAAATTATCCGCTCAACATTCGTAGGTTTGTCCAGTTGCCAGCGTTCAGCCCCGCAATCGGAAGGACGGCAGTTCGTGTCCAGAGCCCAGCAGAATTTTCATCGAGTTTTTTTCACATCATTTACCCCACTTGAATAGTTTAAACGTTAATTGCCATTGCTGAGCCATTAGTCGACATTCTTGGCCCAGTAATGGCCGGATATAGGGCCGCTTTCCAAACTTTGTATGGGTAATAAGAGCCATTTTTTGAAGACCGTTCAATTTCTACAAAAAAATTTATCGTACATAAAAATTCATCGATTGGTTTATGAGCTACAGAATTCAAATAAAAAACAATATTTTCTTGTGTTATTTTTATGGAAAATGGAAATCTCTAAGTATTAAAATTAAGAGCTTGGCTTTTCACAGGCGTCTTTTTTCGGTACTTGAAGATATTTCAATGCAGAATTTAAAAAAAAAAAGAAGTAGTCGATTTTTATAAATCAGTCAAATATATATATATATATATATATATATATATATATATATATATATATATATATATATATATATATATATATATTTATTATGGTGGCGAAAAAAAACAGACTATTTTTTTTTTCGAGTCTCTTATGAAAATTTGTTGGTTTACGATGTTTTAAGAAGCCTCTCTAAAAATCAGCTCGATAAAAAATTTGTAAAAGGTCGCTCACGAATTTTGAAAATATCAAAAATGATCGAAATTCGAATTTTTCATTTCAAAATTCTTTCTTTCTCGTGGCAGCAATAGTTGTCATTTTTGAAATCATGACTGCGCTGAAAATTTAAGCCCAAATCGAGAAGCTTTATATTTAATATTTAAAGGTCGCTCGAAAACGTCTAAAAGACAGCACTCGGAAACATTCAAAATTCTTAAGCGAGGTTCAAATATTTAAATTTTGGGCTCAAATCTTCAGCATAGTCATGATTTTACAAATATAAACTATTGCTGCCACGAGAAAGAAAAAATTTTCAAATAAAAAATTCGAATTTCGATCATTTTTAATATTCTCAAAATTCGTGAGTGACCTCTTGAAAATTTTTTATCGAGCTGATTTTTGGAGAGGCTTCTTAAAACATCGTAAACTAACAAATTTTCATGCGAGATCGAAAAAAAAATAGTCTTTTGACTGTTGTAATAAAAGTTTCGATGTAATGAAACAAAATTCTGTCAAACGGACAGTTTTTTATTTCAAATTTAAAAGATAGTACTCGATCTTCGAATTTCCCATGCTAAATCATGGGTATTTTTTTTTTTTATATATAAAATTATATAACTATTTGATGTGGAGGAAAAAATTTGAGTCATAGACATAAATAGTTTTGTAAGAAATTTTAGACTCTACAAATTTGTTCATGAGCTTGAAAGCTCTAAAATGTACGGTTCATAAGTTACAGGTATTTAAAGTTGATGACGTTTTAAAAATCCCCGGTCAAACGGTATTTACATCAAAACTGCTACTCTCACGGAAAGTATCAAATAAAGGCTTCATAACGAATTTCATTTATTACAGAAAGGTTTCAAAAACATCAGTATAAATTTTGTACGTAATGATTAATTAATATGCTTAATAAACACTTTTTCATGGAAATTATTATATTCTGCTAGTGTAATACACAAGTAATAAATGTTTTTACTAATTTTACTTTGAATGAAACTCAGGTACAATCAAAATTAATATTTTAACATATTTATAAAACTGTTATAACATTTTTCACTTATTTTTAAATAATTATTTTTCACTTATTTTTTTATTGATTTTTAAAAGTTATGATCTTCAAATAGCTGTAACTTTTGAACCGTACCTTTTAGAGCTTATGAGCTAACGAGGAATTTTGTAGAGCATAAAATTCCCTACAAAAATATTTATGACTCCAATTTTGTTCTCAACGTCAAATGAAGCTATAGGATTTTTTTATAAAAAAAAAAAATTCCCATGCTAGTAGCACGGGAAAATTCGAAAAGCGACCGCCACATTTTACAGTTGAAATAAAAAACTATCTTTTTCACAGGATTTTTTTTTATATAGGAGGGGAGGGGGGCAAAAGGGGGTACCTAAGGAAATACTAAGGTTTTGAGGACTAAAATACGCTAAATCTTTTTGTTTTTAATGATATTCAAGGTAAATAGACAAAATTTTTAATTGCCGTTCAGAAATAAAATTTTTACTTTTGGCGGGCAAAATGGGGTAACCTTAAAAAAAGTTGAAAAAAAAATTTCTAAAAGTTGATCAAATTTCATTAAATTAATTAATTTTTTTGATGTAATATATCTCAAGATAAATTACATTTCACATCATTGGTGGATACGAAGGCAGAAAATTTTTTTTTTATGGGGCAGAAAGGCCCCCTTCTAAAAAATGATAAATTTTTTTTTTTTATTTTTAAATTGTTTTCAACATTAAAAATGTATTTCTTTCTCTCGACAACTATTTTTTATATACTCAAAAAGAAGTCCTCCCTCCTCCTAAAAATTATCTCTGATGAATTTTTTCGAAATCCCTTTTTTTTTATTAGTTATTTACATTTTAATGCCAAGCTCCTAAAAAAATAGTGTTCTGATCGATTTTAAGAACTTGGCTTTGAAATGGGAATAACTAGAAAACAATGTAGAATTTGAAAAAAATTTATCAATGATAATTTGTAGAAAATAAAATTGTCTATAAAAAAAATTGTACGACATTTTTTTATGAGTCCGATAGTTTCGCCGGAAAAGTGAAAAGATCTCGAAATTTACTCTAACTTGACTTCGAGCTCTAATAACCTTTGAACAAATAGATTTTTCGGAAAATGATAAGAAAGTTTTTTGGTAGAGCGTTAAATTCCCTACAAATATTCATGTTGGGCTTATTCGTACAATAAGCTATTGCCAAGGTGAAAAATTCCAAATTAAAAAAGTTTTTTTTTTCCATGTTATTTAAATGGGAAATCAAAAATCACAAAGCGTTACCTCTTAAGATTAATATTAAGAGCTCAAACTTTACCAGAATTTTTTTTTCATTATCTTTAACGATATTTTCATCGTAACTAAAGACAAAAAAATTAGTTCTTTTTTTTGGCCCACCCTAATATATACATATATTAGACTGTTTCAAATAAAATAATTTATTTTTTATTTTAATTAAATACATCTCAAAAGATACTTTAAAAATAATAATAAAATAATAGCGGGAAGCACGAATAAAAAATAAAGTTAAAATATATACAATTTTCGTTTATTAATTTTTTTTTTTTTTTTTTTTTTTTTTTTTTTTTTGTTTTAATTATATTAGTATTTTTTTTATAATTATAAAAGAACCTACTTAAAATACCTCGATTAATAACAAAAAAAAAATATATGTACATGAAAAAAAAAATTAACAAAATTGAATTGAAAAAATTCAGGCTTACCAATTAGCAAAAAAAAAAAAAACAGCTATACTAGGATGCTAATGCGCAAGCGTCCCTGGTGGAATAAATGTACTTATGATGTATAGATATTTCACCATCCATGTTAATTTTACACAGATATATATAGATATAGTTATATAGCTTTTTTTATTTTTTTATTAATTGTAATTGAACGACGCTGAGTTACCTAGCCATTCGCAATAGGGGACCTACAAATCTTTTAAAGAATTAAAAAAAAAATTTGATTCAGTTACTTGATTTTTTCGCAAGTTATCATGTATACGAGTTTCATACTTGAAGGACAGAAAATTTTTTAAACTATTTTTATGTTTGTTCCGTTTTTATTGAACTAAATAAATTTTTGAAAAGTATGAAATTAATTTCCATTAAATTATCTTCAAAATGGTATGAAAAATATCTTAATTTCGTGATTTAACAAAGGTATAATAATTGAAATAGATGCCGAAGTGAGGAGAAAAAAATTCTTTGATCGTAAACACACTCTGATGCTTCGCATCATAAGTCGTACAGTTATAAAATTTTAGCTCTATATCTCAAAAATTAAGCTGGCACACGGGAGGCTCCCCTTTCCCGTTCAAAACACATTGAAAACAATTTGTTTTTTCTATTTTCTAAAAAAACTATGTCAAAAAATTTTTTTTCCGCTTTTTGAGTTTAACAGTCTTATAGAAAATTAAATTCTCTAAAAAAAAGATCTATTGTGTCCATACGCTCAAAGTTAATAGAAAAAAAAATTATGGAGGTTCAAACTTAAAGGGAAAAAGTCGAATTTTTAGGATGGGAAAAAGAGAATTTATTTTTTATTTTTTCTTTAATTCTACAAAATTCCTTTGTAATTAAAATTGATAATCAAGATTTCTTCTATTTATGTTCTTAAGGTTTATAATCCTTCAAAATAATATTAGACTACAAAATTTTTTCTAAATAATTAAATTAGTCTCAATTTCAGAACTCAGCTCTGTAACTTCCTTTCTATGAGCTCTACTAAAACAACTTTAAGGACCATTTTCATAATTAATTCATTCTCTATAAGAACTTTAATTGCAAAATAATAAAAAAAAAATCCTACGTTATCGAATAAAAAACTAATTTTTTTCCATCTTTAAAATTCGACTTTTTTCCCTACGCGGAAAAAAAAAATATTGTTCCTCAAACGATCTAAAGTATAGCAACTCGTATATTGTTACTACAACGATACGTATACTTATGGGAAAAATATCGTATCGTTTCTGTAACTATCTATGAGATAGCTGTGAGCCCTATACGACTTTCTGTAATTGTCATGTCACACGCCACTGTCTAACTTAATTAAACATCCATTTTGGCGCCTATTTTCAAATATAACAATTCGAGTTTATTTTTTTAAAAACTTGTCAACTATCTATAACCTTACTGATTATTTACCTAATGATCAATCTAATAAAACTGCTATATATTTCAATTGTCAAAATTATGTAAAAATCAATTTATATTAATTTAATTTATTAAATTTATATTTAAATATTTATATATGGATAACTTCAAAAATTAAGATATATTTATATTTATATTTTAAATTTATTTAGACTGCAAATGATAAATCTGTTTAATAAATTATTGTGTTTAATCAAAATTATTTATCAATCATTTATTTATTAATCATAAAGATTTCCAAACGTGTGCCAGATAGGGCTCAGAACGATACGGTATAGGTCTCAGAGCTATCTACCGTATTGTTGTTAGAACGATACAGTAGATTGTTGCAGTAACAATCTAGTAGATAACTATTGCGTATTGTTACTGTAACTATACAGTATACTTCTCGGAACAATATTTTTTTCTCCGTGTAAGTTTCAAGCTCCATAATTTTTTTTCTCTTAACTTTGAGCGTATGACATAAGAGAGCTTTTTTGTAGAGAGTTTAATTTTCTACAAGACTTAAATTCAAGAATCGGAAAAAAATTTTTTTGACATAGTTATTTAGAAAATAGAAAAAACAAATTTTTGTCAATGTATATTAAATCGGAAAGCCCCCCCCCCCACCCCCCTGAACCAGCTCTATTTTTAAGATATAAAGCTGAAATTTTAGGAGATTTTTTTTTTCATTAAAGTAACTTCTTAGATGTATTTAATTGAAATAAAAAATTAATTTTTTTTTCTGACACAATCTAATATATATATATATAGATATATATATTAGATTGTGTGTCTGATTGGTATGTATTTGTGTGGTTGCGTTTAGCTCTCGCATGTTAGAGATTTTTAAAATTACTTTTAAAATTATGTGTTAACATTTATTTGATAGCCGGAAAAGAAAACGTATAGAAGAAATTCAACTTCAAAACGAAGAAGAAGAAGCAACGGAAGTGATATTAGAAGATCATAGCAAAGCTGACGACAGAAACGACGAAGCACATGAACAAGAAATGGAGATATTAGAAGAACTGTACGTAGAAGTTGAAGTATCAGAAGCTGAAGAACAAATGGAAGCAGACAATAATAACGATGAAGGAACGGTAATTGTAAATAATTTTTTTGATAATTCAAGTACTGCAGTTTGTGATGATTTCATTACCAGTAATAGTAGTATCACTGATTATGATGTATTGAATGAAAGCCAAGTATACTCTGAGCAATCAGAGGAAAGGATTAATCGAGATATTAAAACTCTCGATAAATTCGAACTTGGTATTTCCAATGCTAACAGTGTTAATAATCCTAGTAACATTCTAAGTAACAGTAGTACTGCTAATTCTCTTATTATTAATGATGGCCAAGTATACTCTGAGCAATCAGAGGAAAGGATTAATCGAGATATTAGAACTCTCGATAAATTCGAACTTGGTATTTCCAGTGCTAATAGTGTTCAGCAACCTAGAAATATAGTTAGTGACAGTATTACTAATTCTAATTTTATTAATGATGATCAAGTACACTCTGAGCAATCAGAGAACAGGATCCACCAAAAACCTACAGTTTTTGATGACTCCGATCTTGATATTTCTAATTTAAATATTGTTGATAAACCTAGAATCATTGTTAGTAACAGTATTTCTTATTCTAATATTAATAATAATGGTCAAGTATACTCTGAGCAATCAGAGGATGGTGAAAATCGAGAATCTACGATTTTTGATGACTCCGAACTTGATGAATTTGATGATTCCAGCGATGATTTATATTCTCTGCGGTCAGAAGTGTCAAATGACTCAGACCTTAATCATTTTTATGGCAATAAATCTCATTTGAATTTTTCAAATTTAATATTGAATTCATCGTATGAAAGTGATGATGAATTAGAATTTACGGAAACTATTAATGAACCCTTTCAAAATCTCTCGCAAGAAAGAGTTTCTGATAAATCAGACAACCATTTTTCAAGCAGTTTTGGCCAAAATCACAACCGATCATCTAGTTGCAATAAACGGACTGATATTTCTTCTGTTATTTCTGGACGTCGCATTGTTGATATGGCTTACTTCTTAAAAGAAGTTCAAAATTTTGGTGATGCCAAAAATCATCAACCTCTATGTACCCGACGTTTGGAAGACGTAGATTTTTTTGCCTGTACAAACATAGGCTTAAATACTTTATGCTATGTTAAGTGCCTTCAATGTCAAATGATTGGTAAGTTATATACAAACCCACCAAAGCCTGAAAACGATTTTCATATCAATCAAACAGCTGTCATAAGTGTTTTAGGTTCCGCTAGTTCTTTCGCCGCTTTTCAAACTACTTTAGCTGTATTTGACGTGCCATATATTTCGTATAAATCTTATCGAAAGTATCGTGACCACATAATTAAGCCTATACAAGATTCTCTTGCTAAGGAAATGCATTTAAATGCACTGAAAGAAGCAGAAATTGCTATACAAAACGGTGACGTTACTCCTTGCGGTATTCCTTTGATAAAGGGTATGACTGATGGCTTCTTTGGAAAAAGAAGTTATGTTGGAGGTAAATATAATTCTCTTGGTGGTTCAGTTGCACTCATTGGCTGTGCTACCCAGAAAGTAATTGATATTGAAGTCTTAAATAAGTTTTGTAGTAAATGTGTTTATTATCAAAATCGTGATATGGAGCCACCAGAACATGAATGTTTTATGAATTTTGATCGCAAAAATAGCTCCTCAAGTATGGAATCGATTGCTACCACTACAATTTTTAATCGTAGTCTTAAATTACATGGACTAATTATTAAAACATTAGTTTCCGATGATGATAGTAGTACGTATAAGGCAGTTCTCGATTCGAACCCATATCGTGATTATAATATCACTGTAGAGAGAATAAAATGTATAAATCATTTGTTTCGTAGAATGGGGACAAAAATTAAAGGAGCTGCTGGATTTACTGATAATACCGTTTCACATAGACGCGGTGTTGGCCTTATTCGATCAAAAATTAAAGCTAGCGGATTAAAAATTCGTAGAGTTATAACCATTGAGATTGATCGTTTAAGAAAAGAACTTGACAACGACAATCTATCGAAAGATGAAAAACAGCATATTTTCGAAAAAAATACTGAAATTTTGCGAAAAAATATTCCCATCGCAGCTCGTCATGTTTTCGGTGATCATGATGAATGCCCTTCTGAATGGACTTGCGACACATCTAAGCCTAACTATTTTATTACAATAAAAGAATTTGGCTTGTATTCACGAATCGAAAAAATCATGGATGATTTAAGTTCTAACGCAGATCATTTACTGCATAAAGAAACGAGCAATCGGATAGAACAATATCATGCGATTTTAGCCAAGTATCTCTCTGGTAAAAGAATTTTTTATAACGGTGCAGATGAATTTCACGACAGAATATACATGGGTGCTCTCGATCAAACGACATCAGGAGTTCCATTGTCAACACTTATTAAATTTTGTAAAAAAAATGTTCCTCCAACAATTGAAAAATTAGAGAAGGAAAAAGATTTACAAAGACAAATTAACAAAAAATGTCGACTCGTTAATAAAAACAAACCGAGAGGAAGGCGCCAGAATTTCGGTCCTGATAAAGATTACGGTCCAAATGCAGCTCAACCCGATTTAGCTGAAACCTATCCTAACATTTATCAACAAAAAAAACAAGATCATCATGAAAAGCTTCGCGATCGCCAAAGAAATCGAATTTTCCATGAAACCGAAACTCGGAAAGAATTATTCTTTGGAAAACCACATTGTTTTGAACTTGATATGATTCCTACTTCTATAACTGGAAAAATATGTCGGATGTTAGAAACAACTTCATGTGTGCCAGTCATCAATGATATATGCAATCCATTTATTTTTGATGATGACATTTTAGAGACTATGAACAATCATAGAGAAAAATCTCTCCGACATTTGGAATCTAAAATTAACTATAGTATTTCATCATGCGGTATATTCATTTCCAATGATGAAGAAAGCTTTTACTTGTGTGCTAGACCTGACGGTCTCGTTAATGATGATTCTATAGTGATTCTTAACTGTATTTCAGATGATGAACAAACAAATGTTGATCAAGTATTAAGTAGTAATAGAAATTTAAAAAATTTATTTTTAAAAACTGCGTCAAATCAGATTAACGACAATCATGCTCTGTATTACATGATCCAAGGGCAGCTTCATGTCACTGGCAAGGAGTTTTGTTACTTTGCTGTTTATACTCCAAATGATATGAAAATAGCTGAAATAATTAAAAAAAATGACAATTTTTGGAATCGTCATATGAAAGAAAAGCTTAATAGATTTTATCATTTCGCTTTAGTTGATGAAGTAATTGATAGTAGAATAAAGCGAAGTATGCCTGTTCGTGAAGCAGCATTCACGATTGAAGCTAGAGCTGAAAAAGCTCAAAAAGATGCTGATAAATTAGCAAAGAAAGCCCATCAACAAAATAGTGATTTAAATCAACCAGTAGATTCTTCTATGAATGATGATTATCAAGAATTCATTAATGTTTATCGAGAAACCGTTTTGAATCAAACACTTGAAGATTATCAAGAGAATATCGTGATGAACGGTAGCTATTTGGATGATATTTCAATTTCACGTTTCTTATTATTAGTTGAGGATCAAGGTTTTACGATTCAGTTGCCAATCACTATTTTAGAACCACTGGGAGAATCAACTTCAAATAATGAAATATTGATTTTAGGTGGTTATCACAGTAATCCTCATTGGTGCTGTTCACATTTTAATGGCCAATATGTGGCTATATATGATAGTTTGAATCGCGATAACTTCGTTCAAATGTCTGATGTTGAGCAAGATTTTTTGAAAATTCTATATCCGAAAAGTCCAATAACTTTTCATAATGTTACTCAACAGCCTGACGGAAGTAGTTGCGGAGTGTATGCAGCTGCATATGCCACAACAATTGCACTGGGTGGTGAT